>NC_051154.1:277167934-277294535 GCF_013339745.2 Dermacentor silvarum | reverse complement strand
TCCCAACAACAAATGTTTGGGCTAATCCCAATTTATATATTAGTATCATTGGCTACCGTACCTTCATTGTCTTCAGTAGGCTTCCTCACCCTTCCTTAGTCTTAAGGGAATTATTTGGGCTTGAATAATTTTCATCGTAAGTAATCTAATTATTAATTTTTAACCTTAATTACTCCTATACAACTCTTCAGTACTACGATATATAGACATAAATGTCAATTTAGGCATAAGGCGCATTGTCATATATACCCCCATATACTACTATAATACGTATCCTGTTACGCGTTAGAGCCAGTCGGACATATTTCCGAAAGAAGTAGCTGTAAAATGGTGACGAATTGAAAGGGCGATATATTTCTTCACTGTAAACTTTGAATCACTTTGATTTATTTTTGCTAAAGCACCGCAATCGTGGCGCGCAATGAGGATGTCGTCGAGTACAGTGATTAACTGCTTATGGAGCCAAGTCAAGACGCCGACCTGTAAAGATAAGCTACCTTCAAAAGCCACAGTTCTTGTTCAGGTAGCTTTAATGTATCTTCTTTATATCTACTCAGCAATGCGGGCAAACTTATTCTTGTGATATATTTTTGAATCACTTTGACATGAAGCACAGAATCTTTAAGATTAACCTACCTAACGTTTGGAAAAGGAGACTGAAACCAGCGTCCATCTGTACTTCTGGTCACAAAATTTCCCCGAAAGCTTTATACAGGGTGCTCAAAATTAAGCTTTATGGTTTTCTTAAAATTAGGCACTGGGAGGCACGCGAAAACCACCTGCGCAAATAAGTGATGTGACAAGGGGGCACAAAGTGAGATGATAATTATCGCTGTCAGCAGCCCAATTAACGAAAGTTGAATAATTAACTTTTTGTTGACTGCAGTAAGTGGGTAAGTTTCTAATAAAAAGTTAGAGGCAGTCGTGTTTCGACACAGTATCAGTTGGAAGAATTCTTCTAGCATGTCTGTGCTCCGAGATATCCGACTCTAAGCTTTAATTGTAGTTCGAATTATTACGCATGCAAGAGAATTTGCATAGGCGCAAAGTTCCTCCCTGAAGTGAAGCGGCTGTTGCGGACGGCGTTTACTCTGGCAACGGAGCGGAGGCATTTGCAAAGATGATAAGTGTTCCCCTTCCCCTTTCGGCTGGCGAAATAAAAAATCGAAGAACCCGAAACCGCTTTCGTAACACGCGACCGCGCAGCCTGTAACGGTAGCGGCAGCGAACCTTGCGAACTGAGCAAACCTGTTTATGAGTGCTGCAATCCAGTTTAGGTTGCTTTGTGGGGTATATATGTGTATTGGTATTGCCCATTGGTGCAATTGGTCATCCCAACAAAAAAAAAGATTGGTCACGTTCCAGTTGGTTCACTTGGTAAAGTTATGTACTAATATACCATTGCAAATTTGCCAATTGGTACCAATGGAAATTTCCCAGTTTTAGTCAATTGATTTTTTGACAGGGCAGACAATGGCGCGGGCGGATAAGCCGAAGGGCAGTGCGCGTGCGTATGGTGACAAGACGAGCGGGCATGGTCCTTGCCTGGGCTAAGCATATGAAGTGACTGCTGATCTCCAAGTAGTGTAAGTTTTATTGAAATCAAGAGCAACAACTGCACCATCAACAGAAATCGTGGAGGACTTATTGCGGAAGTGGAGTAGAAAAGTTTGTAATAGCTTTACTTTATAGCGCTCATGGACTCAGACCAATCAAGGGATCCCAGATTCCTCAGCGAACGCCGTGCGTTGAACTATATTAGACAGCTTTATTTTAGCGTTTGCAACCAAACGTAAACGCATTACGTGCGTAAAGAAATAGCGTCGTGCTCAGTGCGCATGCTACGAACGTTATTAGACAGCTTTAGTTTAGCGTTTGCAAGCAAACGTAAACGCATTACGTACGTAAAAAATAACGTTGTCATCACTGCGCATGCTCTGTACGTTATTCGGTTTCTGCGGTTTACGTGCGCTGTGATAACGTACGTTATTTGGCGAGTTTATCCAACGCCTCCTCTAGAAAGATGCCAGCCGCGGGCGCCAAAAACCTGCTGCCCTTACCTTTCCCTTTTCCTCCGTTCCACGTGAGGAAGTAGCTAGCGATCTTAGCGATGCTCACTTGCAACACACATGTGCGCATGCGCACACCATCGCACGGCCGCCGACGCCGCTACCAACAACGTTTACATACCAGCGTGACACCGCACCACCCCAACCCCCTGGCGAGATAGGGAAGCAGCTGGCGCCATCTCTTGACAACCGACCGCAACTCAAGGCACGACGGCTACAATGGGTGAGCGAGCGACGACGCAGGCATCTTTCTAGAGGAAGCGTTGGAGGGGGCCCTCCGAGCCGTCGTGGGGAGCGGACGTGCTTCACGTCGGCTCTGCGTAACTGATGTCCTACTGCCAGACTATCGATCTGCACCGCCCAAACCCAGTTGGATTGTCTCCAGCAAGTTACCAGGGACCCGCTGATATCATTTTCAACGAGGCGGGCCCATTTTGGCGATTTTACGGGACTTTATCGACCACACCGGCGCCGATGCTAAGGCCTAGCGACGACGCCGGGCCGCAGACGCGGCACTAGGCACGGCTGCCATGAGTCTTGCGCGAGGCTATGACCCGTAAAGCACGGAAGTAGTGGAGCTACAGCCTATGAAGAAGCCAGTATTCGATGAAGCCACCGAATATGTTATTCGGAAGAAGTTAGAAGAACAACAGCGAGCGGCCGAGACGCGCGCTAGCTCTAAACAGCAGGAAGCGTTGCGCGGTAGGGACGCTATGGACGGCCACGTCACCTCATCGACGCTAGGCGAAACGCTTCAACCGAAGCGTTGGAAACCGAAGGTGGTGCCCAAATTTGGTACGGAAGACGCTGTTGCGTTCGTAAAACCCAGGGGAACACTTCAATTTTTCAAATTTCAAGGGCAGCAATCAAATCGGAAAAGCTATGTATGCTGCAGCCGGGTTACCGAGCTCGTCACAGGCACTCACTATTTGGCCAGCGTGGGATCAGAACATAATTATCGTAGGAATTTCGCGACGCACAGTTCATTCAGGAACGTCCTTGCTTTCGAGAGTCTGCGGATTGGCGGCCGATTGCAAGCGGTGCAAGTCTACCTCAAGATGACGGACAACACGTGCCGTGGAGTAATTGAAGTGGATCCGAAGGTGTCGGAAGCGGATATTTCTGAAGCTATTTACTCGCCAGATGCTCCCGTGGTGGGTGTGCGGAAGTTAGGACAGTCGAACGCGGCAGCGATAACGTTCGAGGGCCGCAAGGTGCCGTTCAACGTATTCTACTGGGGAGAGGCTGTGCCGGTGCGCCTCTATCGGAAGACAACACCAGCTTGTACCTTATGTGGAACAGTGGGACTTAGGGTGGATGTGTGCCTTATCCGCGGGATGATCGCTGCCGAGCCTGCGGATCGGTCACCCCAGAGGAGGGGCACGAGTGCCAGCCCCGATGTCTAGTCTGCGGGGACCCCATCTGAGGGGCTCCGCGGACTGCACCTGGAAATACAGGAGAGGTGCGGGAGCCGGGTGGAAGCCTGGCGGAGGGAAATCCAGCAACAAGCGTCAGGCCAGAGTGGCCCGGAAGGATTCGGGGCCTGGAACGCAAGCTCAGAAGCAGGTCGCGGCTCCATCGCCGCTACCAGAAACGAGGGCTGCAACGAGGGCCTCCCGGCAGGTACCTCAGGGAAGCAGTCGTCCAGCTGACAATCATAAAACTGGAGGAGCCGGAGCTGGGGCCGGGTCAGCGAATACCACGGGCAGCAAGGTGAGCTGGGCAGACGTTGCCGCTTCCTCGACTCCCACGTTGGCTGCTGAGAAAATTAAGGAAGAAAATAGCAGATTAAGGCAGGAATTGGCAAAGTATAAAACTCAGAAGCTTAGTGCGTCGGCAGGGAGTGCAGACGTGCCTGAAACGCTTGCGGAGTCTGCAATGGAGGAGGATGCTTCCCTCCCTCCTACTCAGCAGGCAGAGACCCCTGCCACTGAGGTTGTGGAAAAGCGGGAAGAGGAAAACAGTAACGTAGTGGCGAGGCAGACTGATAAAAAGGCTGCTGTCACACAGGAAGAATCCAGGATTGAGGCTGATGTGGAGCGGTGTTTGCAGAGGGAGCTTCCGCGTTTGGAGGCTCGCATAGCGCAAAATATACAGGCCAGCCTCGAGAGAACCCTACAAACTATTATTGAGAGAAGCGATCAAGCAGCTATAGAGAGGGGCAGTCATGGCGCGGTAAAGCGGGTCCTACAGGGAATCTTAGAGCCCCATCTGATTAAGCTACAGGCCTTTGAAATCAGAATTGATCGTAACCTTCAGGAGCATGCGGACTGCACGCGGTCAAAGGTTCCTAAACTTACTGGCCGGATGGGTAACAGGCTGCTTGGAGCTGACGATTTGCCCGACACCGGAGTGGAAACACCCGGCGCGGCGTCCTTGAGTATTCAACATGGCCCGCCCTCCTAAGTTGCAGATTTTGCAGTGGAACTGCAGCGGATCTAAGAGGAAGAGGGAATCGCTACAGCAATACATTGAATCGTTGGAAAAATTACCAGATATCATTGCACTGCAGGACGTAAGTACGGAAGCCAAACTGAGACCATACAGCGCACATCAAACCAACTCATCCACTTGCATTCTGGTGCATAAGGATTGCACGGCTGTCACAATTGAACTGGAGTTAACCACTGAGGTGGAGCACACTTTTATTCAGCTCTTACCGAACGTACGTACTAGCAGAAGTGCGTATGTATTGAACATATATAGTCGACCGAAAAGCAGGGGTGCGTCTTTTGACGAGATTTTCCAAAAGGCGGCGCAATTGGCAAAATGAGCCCCTCTTATCATAGTGGGGGATTTTAACGCGTATAGCTTTTTGTGGGGTTATAGTAAGGAGCATATTAATGGCAGGAAACTCGCTGCGGCCACCTCAGACGTAGCTTTGACGATTCTTACGGACCCGCAGCATCCGACGAGGATTGGCAACAGTGTCTCGAGAGATACGTGCCCAGATCTCTCTTTGATTAAAGGAGCGAGAAATTATAAATGGCATAACACGCAGGAGACCTTGGGGAGTGCCCACTGCATTCTCAAGATCGGCCTGGACTACAATAAGCATCGCAAACCGAGAGGGCAGGCCAGGCTCACGGACTGGTCGTTGTTCCGAAAGGCGGAAGATGCTACGCTTACCGCGCCCATTGAAAAGTATGAGGAGTGGGCCGAGTCATTGCTGGGAGTAAGGGATCGCTTTACGCGTACGCTCCAGACCTCAGAAGAAGTTCCAGCTATCGACAACCACCTGGTATATATATATGGGAGGCGAGAAGAGGTCTAACGCGGCGGTGGAAGAGGCAAAAGTATAACCGCAAGCTCAAGATCAAGATCGCGGAATTAACGTCGCAAGCGGAAGAGTATGCATGGACCTTGGCCAAGAACAATTGTTTGGCAAAATGTGACTCCTTGAAAGGCAGCCTCGACACCAAGGCGGCGTGGCATCTTCTTAGGTGTTTGATAGAGCCCACCAAGTCGCGTGGGGAGCAGCAACGTAATCTCAAGGGAGCCCTGCATGGCTTCGCGGGCATGGACGAGCAGCTGGTTGCAGCCCTCACCAGCAAATATATCTGTACGATGAAAGACAACGAGCCAGTGCGGGAGTATGAAGGTATGGAGAATCCGGACCTGGATCGGGAGTTTGAGGTCGAGGAAATACAGGCGGCGCTTATGGCCATGAGGCGGAGCACTGCACCAGGGAACGACAATGTGACGGTGGGATTGCTTGCCAATCTTAATCGGCAGACGCTCGTAAATCTCACGCAATACATCAACGAGTGCTGGAGAAGTGGAAAGCTACCCAGGGCGTGGAAGACGGCTGATGTAAGCTTCATACCCAAGCCTGGAAAGGAGGTGAACTTCAATAACCTGAGGCCAATCTCGCTTACATCGTGCGCAGGGAAGCTTATGGAGAAGGCGGTGCAACTGCGCCTGTTGACGTATCTAGAAGACCAAGACCTTCTGCCTCACACGATGTTCGGGTTTCGGGCACACTTGTCAACGCAGGACGTATTACTACAGTTGAAGATGGAAGTGATCGATCCCCCGCGCAAGCGCAACAGTAGGGCCATACTGGCGCTGGATCTTAAGGGGGCTTTCGACAACGTGAAACACTCCAAGATTCTTGAAAATCTACTGGGTACTCATTGCGGAAAGCGTACCTTTTATTACATCAAGGACTTCTTGCAAGATAGGCAAGCCCACATCATGATTGGTGACACGAGGTCCGAGCCGATACTCATGGGCACCAGGGGTACGCCTCAGGGAGCAGTCCTTTCTCCACTGCTCTTCAACGTTGCCCTCATGCACCTGCCAGAAAAACTGAATGCCGTAAAGGGAATTCGTCACGCCCTTTACGCGGACGATATAACCATATTGACAACGGACGGAAGCTTGGGACAGATGGAGGGGGTCCTCCAGGAGGCTGCCACCACAGTTGAAACTATGCAGCAGAATGCGGACTGCGCTGTTCCTCGGACAAGTCGGAGCTCCTCGTTTTGCGCCGGAAGGGGGATACTGCATCGCTGGAAATCTCGGTCCACGACACACCTATTCCCGAGGTGGAGACACTACGCATTTTGGGGCTGCTCATTAACAACAAGGGTGTGAACGCAGCCGCAATCACTAAGCTCCGAACGGTGTGTGAGCACGTCATCCGTATGATATCTCGGATCACAACCAAGAAGAGGGGTATGCAAGAAAAGCACACCCTTAGGCTAGTGCAGGCGTGTTATCCTCTACCGAATAGTGTACGTGGCCCCGTACCTTCGGATAAGGAAGAGCGATCTAAACCACATCGACGTTATCATTCGAACGGCTTATAAAAAGGCGCTCGGTCTGCCCATGAAAACATCTACGGAGCGTCTGCTACAACTTGGAATACACAATACGGCTGATGAATTGATTAGCGCCCATCATACAAGCCAGGTAATGCGATTAGCCACAACCAAGACGGGCCGCAGGGTCTTGGAGGATTTGAACATCTGCTTTCCGCAACAAGTGGCTGGACGACAAGATATTCATCGGGAGTGGCGGAACAAATTCCTCACGCTTCCTCTTCCTAAAAACATGCACCCGGAGCATCACCAGGCCAGAAGAGTGGCAAGGAGCAAGATGATGAACAAGTGCTATTCCAGAACAGAAGGGGCCTTCTTCGTGGACGCTGCGGGTCCTGTAAAGGGGTTATCGACAATCTCAGTGGTGCACCAAATGCAGGTTGTTGACGGGCTTTCAGTTCGTGACCGGGAAACCTTGGCTGTGGAGGAAGTGGCGATAGCCCTAGCCGCGACACACTCCGCGTCAGAATACATTATTACAGATTCGCAGGAGGCTTATAGAAACTATATGCGTGGTAGGATCACGCCGATGGCATGCAAAATTCTTAGTCAAGCTAAGACTCGCGCTGCACCTAAGCAGCTGATATGGGTACCAGGTCACGAGGGGGTTGAGGGAAACGAGCGTGCACATGCTTCAGCCCGAGCTTTTCTTCCCCGGGATCATTCTACGTCCTCCTTTGCTGACTTTGTCTCCCCCTCTCCGTTAACAACATACTCAGAGATACTACAGCATCCGCGCGTTGAGGGGCAGACACTGCCGGGGCCCGCTAGGGGTCTTAATAAATCAGAAGAGTGTCACCTCCGTCGGCTACAAACTATGTCATTTAATAATCCATCTAGGCTTCACGCCATAGAGCCCGAGTGTTTTTTGGCGCAGTGCAAATTTTGTGGCCAAAAGGCAGACTTATACTATATGGTATGGGCTTGTCAGAAAAATAGCAGTATTTCCATAATAAATCAGCCAACGTGGAAGGACTGGGAGGCGGCCCTGTCTAGCTCGGACCTCGACGAGCAACGAGCCCTCATCGAAAGAGCACGGGCAGCGGCTTTTGCCAACGGTGTCCCGGACTAGGGATCGACCCGACCATATCTTCCCGTAACCCAAGGTTTACTTTCTTATTTTCAATAAAAGTTTTTATCATCATTAGAGGAAGCGTTGGTTTAACGTTCGTAATGTTTACGGACGCTAAGAAATACCGTTGTCAAACATGGCGGCACCACTGGCTCCCGCTTCAGCATGAATTCTCGTGATGGTTGCAATCCCAATCGCGTAGATCACCAGTAACTACGGAAATGAGCTTTCGCTTTCTCTAAACTCAACTGAAACGTTAGTGTTGAGCGCATAGCACGCCCATTTTCTGAGATCGTTCGGCGATTCCGGCGACCGTAGGCCTAACGCGACACGTCCGCATATGTTGCCGCATAGCAACACCATACTGGCGGAGGCTCGGGATCGCGTTGATTGCGCCCTTCGTCTGAATCGCATCTCGTCTCGCGCTCCGCTCCTGCCTAGGGCGCGTTTGTAGAGCATTTTTCCGCTGCCTGACAGTAAGCGCTTGCGTGGCTCAGTGGTAGAGTATCTGACTCCCACGCAGCGGGCGCGCGTTAGATCCCGGCGGGAACCGGGTATTTTTTTCGCATTTCCGGCGATAACGGTTACGGACACCGGCCACTGGCCGCGGCGGCGGCGCCGGACATCGTCGCGAACCGAAACGGTATTGGAATAAGCCCATAACAGCTTACACTGTAAAAGAAAGAAAACGAGCGCAATCAATCGGCCTGCTTCGCTGTGTTTTGAGCACCGTGTAAGAGGTGTCCCCACTCTTTGGGTGAGGACACTTCTCGGCTTGCTTGCGAGACGCGATCGACCAGATAAAGTAGCAGCGTCGCGCGCCCGTCGGCCTCAGTGACGGCAGCGGATACCTATCGGCGGTACGACGCAACTTCAAGACTAAAAAGGTTTTTATAGGTGACCCGTAAAACGAGCAATCGCAGGGAATTGTGGGGCGCGCCGTCTGCTAGCAGCGGCATCGGCGGCATGCCCGGCGCACGTGTTTTTCTACGCGGTTTCAACACTCAGTCGTCTGAAGCTTTCCGTCTGCTTTGTCGATCAGCAATGTCGTACCATTGATGCAGCTGATTTCTAGGTTTCTAGGCGTGACGATGACGTGCCAAGAAAGGCAAGGATGCGCTTTTATTCATAAAGGAACTCTGGTTTTCGTTCCGGCGGCCTTTTTTTGTTTCTGCCAGGTTTAGATCTACGACATTTGCCGTTGCTTGCCCGCACCGTCACTGACTGCTCTGCCTGCGGGTCAGTCAAACAGGTGAAAAATTATCGTTATCCGATAATTTATCAAGCGTACAGAAGCATTACTAGAAAATCGCGTGCTGAGGCGATGCATGGCTACAACGGTGCATGCTGTTCTGTGATCGTAGCTAGAAACAGATATCGTCGGTATAATGGCGCAGCTAGCGCTGAAAATGATAACCTTGCGCGCTGTCAACGGCATTTCTCAGTCGAAACTGTAGGTTCATTTGAAGTGGTACGTAGTTAGACGTTCTCGCTTTTTTTTTTTGTCAACAATGGCCGTATCGCCGTCATATTACGGCTGCGCATTATATCTGTGCTGAAGGAGCTAAGGAGGGCTAGTTGGTTACGAGTATTATGTATGTATCTCGCTGTCTCCCGTCTAAATTCGCGCCGTAAAACCTCGTTTCATAATACCTCTATATGTACATGCGAGTACTGACATAGTTCTGGTTGCCTGAGTCAATGTTAGAGAAAGAAATATCCTGGGAAATCATTCCGTGTCGGCCCTTACACAGCTAATCGCCGCCCTGATAAGTGGCACTGTACGTTCATTTTCTTTTTGTTCACGGGTGGTCTCTGCCTTGAAACTTTGGGTAACAGCGCAAACAGACGACCACAAGAAGGGAGACACGTACACAGAAGCGCTTGTGTGTACGTGTCTCCCTTCTTGTTGTCGTCTGTTTGCACTGTTACCCAAAGTTTCAAGATGTACTAACTCGCCCAAAAAGAAGTATTGATGAAGGTCTCTGCCTTGTTACAGTTTTGGAAGTGGCAGCCATTCCTCTGATGCTTGTGCACAGCGGACACAGCAATGGTTGCTGCAAGACAGTAGTTACATGCGTTCACCTTTAACGCTTGAATTTGAGCAGCCAGCGGCTGAACAGCCGACGATGGTTTTGCTAGGCACCTGCAACCGGGTAATCTTCGAGTGGGACAAAGCCGGACTGCAAGCGCAAGTGGCTCAGTCAGCTAATGCGTTGCGCTGCTGAGCACGAGCTCGCGGGATCGAATCCCGGCCGCGGGGGCCGCATTTCGATGGAGGTGAAATGCGAAAACGCCCGTATGCTTGCGTTGTAGTGCATGTTAGAGAACCCCAGGTGGTCAAAATTAATTCTGAGCACTCCACTACGGCGTGCCTCGTAATCAGAACTAGTTTTGGCACGTAAAACCCCAGAAAGAAAAACAGACTGCAAGCGCATCAATGGAATTCAACGGCGAAGCGGTGGCGGCGGCTGCGCTGACTCGAACCGGAAGCAACTAGCAGACGGCGCATCCCACAATCCCTCGCTATTTTATGGGTCACCTGTTGGTTTAATCACCCGTTGGTATAGCAACTGGTGCTTGGCGGGAAATCCGAAATGATTGAGTGACGCGCGAAAGTAGGTCACCGTGGTGAGGGGACAGCGTAGGGGAGAGGGCATCACCTTGACGAAGCAGATACGGCGATGCGGCGCCGCTTACAGATGCTGTTCTCTGGCTGCTTGTGGTATCCGAGCGTTCCTTGCCCTCGCAAGCTCTTGTCTTCGTTTTAACTGAAGTTGTGTTTTGCCGCCGATAGGTATCCGCTGCCGTCACCGGGACGATGGACGCACGCCGTTGTATACATTATGTGGTCAATCGCGTCTCGCCAGTGTTCTCACCTAAAGAGTATATATCTTACCCGTGGTCTCGGGCTTTGCGCGGCCTAGTGCAAGCTTTCGCCTTTTTTTCTCTCTCTCTTAGCTCAGCGCGCCGCGGACAGAAGAGAGGCGGGGGTCGGGAAAGGAGGGAGCCGGCGAGGAGGAGACCGCGTGCGCATGCACCGCGCCGCCCTCCTGGTTGTCAAGGCTACAACGGGGCAGTTTCTTGATACGAAATACGAACCACACATTACGGCTGTCTTAAAACAGGAAACTCGGAAATCGCGGAAGAAGCGGCCATAGCGCTGGCGCTCGCCTCCACAACGGCCAGTGTGTGGGGATGCGCGACTCTCACGCGTCTCCTGTCATCCGGCTTCACCGCGTAGGTAAGTGCCGACGGCGGTCGTGGTGGTTGCGGCGCATTGCGAGAGATGGCGCGAGTGTCGCGATGCTAACGTTACCGAACGGCGGGGTGACTTGGGAGAAAAAGGTCAACGGCGCTTCCTCTTTGGGTTGGGATCGGCGGCCAACACGCACGAACGCTTCGCGCGTGCGCCGGCCCGCTTCGCGCGACCGTCGCGCGAGGCTAGGAGCAGGACACCGGTATGGACGAACACGGATCGTTCGAGCGCGCCACCGTTCGCGTGACAGTACACGTGAACGACTAGGCGATGGTGTCATAGCATGGGGCGAACGCAATCGCTCGCTATCGGGTCGCGGTGAGTCGGACTTCCTTGATTTGTCACGCGCCCATGTGAATGTTCTATTGGTAGTAATTCGGCTAGCATGTATTAGTGTATGAAAGGTGCAATAAATGCCCTTTTGATTGTCTGCACTACTGTGTTGTCGTTCCTTTGTCCCAAGAGCACACGTGAGATATCACAAGCGTCATAATCACTGATTCGAAAAGTGCGCTTCAGAACTTCGCTAAGGGAACGGTCTCGAAAGAGGCGCTAAGGATCATGAGTAACTTTCGCGGGGAGCGTGACGTTCATGTCATATGGACGCCCGCCCACTCCTCCCTCCCGGGCAACGAAACCGCACACATCCTAGCTCGAGAGTTAGCGAGCCGAGCAGGAACAACGCGGGGACCGAGTGCGGAGAGAGACCGCATGGTCACTTACAATGAAATCACCAAACACTACAGATTAGGGAGGCAGCATTACCCTCCACCACACTCCTCATTAAATAAGCAGCAGGCGACAGCATGGCGCCTACTACAAACAAACACCTTCCCAAACCCGATCGCTTTTAATCATTGCTATCCAGAGCTCTACTCAGATAAATAATCTCGCGGACCTCAGACACATAATCTGGGCTTGCCCCAACATATTGGAGGGGCCAAACAACACATATACGAAAGCGGAGCAGTGGGAGACCGCGCTGCTCAGCTCAGACAGCGAGCACCAACCGAAAATCATCAGGCAAGCCGAAGATGCCGCTAGGACCCAAGGGCTCCTGGCCGCCATCTAAGGGAGGGGAGATAAACTCCTCTTACACATGCCGTTTACAATAAAAGTTGTTTCTCTCTTCCCGCAATAAGGAAAGCAATGAAGAAAGTCGTGGAGTAGGGTGGTAAACTGCCTATGGAGCCAAGTAAGTTCCGACCTCTAAAGATAAGCTACCTTGAAAAGCCACAGTTCTCGTTCAAGGTAGCCTTTATGTATCGTCTCCATATCTACTCAGCAATGCGGGCAAACTTATTCTCGCTGATATATCTTTGAATCACTTTGATATGAAGTCAGATTCTTTAAGATAACATACCTAAAGTTTGGCAAAAGGAGACTGAAACCAGCGTCCATCTGTACTTCTGGTGACAAAACTGCCCCAAAAGCTTTATACAGGGTACTCAAAATTAAGCTTTATGGTTTTCTTAAAATTAGGCACTGGGAGGCACGCGAAAACCACCTGCGCGAGTAAGTTATGTGACAAGGGGGCAAAATGTGAGATGATAATTATCACTGTCAGCAGCCCAATCAACTAAAATTGAATATTTATCTTTTTGTTGACTGCAGTAAGTGGATAAGTTTCTATTGAAAAGTTAGAGGCAGTCGTCTTTCGACACAGTATCAGTTGGAAGAATTCTTCTAGCATGTCTGTGCTCCGAGATATCCGACTCTAAATTTTAATTGTAGTTCGAATTATTACGCATGCAAGAGAGTTTGCATAGGCGCAAAGTTCCTCCCTGAAGTGAAGCGGCTGTTGCGGACGGCGTTTACTCTGACAACGGAGCGGAGCCATTTGCAAAGATGATAAGTGTTCCCCTTCCCCTCTCGGCTGGCGAAATAAAAAATCGAAGAACCCGGAACCGCTTTCGTAACACGCGACCGCGCAGCCTGTAACGGTAGCGGCAGCGAACCTTGCGAACTCAGCGGCTATAACTCGTATATTGGAAGATATGCGTAAAATAATTAATTTAAAAGTTAATTCGCGTAATTATGTTAATTATTCAATTAGGCGTTTTGATTTCTCGTGGAAGTAATGACCGCCTCATCGATGGTTTAGATCAAGGATTATAATTGTGCTATCTCTCACAGGCAATTCAAAAAAATTTGTTGCAGCTAAAATGAAACACCCTGTATATGCATGCAGTACTAAGGCTATAGAAAACCTGTTTATGAGTGCTGGAATCCTGTATAGGTTTGCTTTGTGGGGTATATATGTGTATTGGTATTGCCCATTGGTGCAATTGGTCATCCCAACAACAAAAAAAATTGGTCACGTTCCAGTTGGTTCAATTGGTCCAGTTATGTACTAATATACCATTGCAAATTTTCCAATTGGTACCAATTCGAAATTTCCCAATTTTAGTCAATTGATTTTTTTGACAGGGCAGCAGACAATGGCGCGGGCGGATAAGCCGAAGGGCAGTGCGCGTGCGTATGGTGACAAGACAAGCGGGCATGGTCCTTGCCTGGGTTAAGCAAATGAAGTGACTGCTGATCTCCAAGTAGTCTAAGTTTTATTGAAATCAAGAGCAACAACTGCACCATCAACAGAAATCGTGGAGGACTTATTGCAGAAGTGGAGTAGAAAAGTTTGTAATAGCTTTACGTTATAGCGCCCATGGACTCAGACCGAACAAGCGATCCCAGATTCCTCAGCGAACGCCGTGCGTTGAACTATTAGACAGCTTTATTTTAGCGTTTGCAAGCAAACGTAAACGCATTACGTACGTAAAAAATAGCGTTGTCATCACTGCGCATGCTCTGAACGTTATTCGGTTTCTGCGGTTTACGTGCGCTGTGATAGCGTACCTTATTTGGCGAGTTTATCCAACGCCTCCTCTAGAAAGATGCCAGCCGCGTGCGCCAAAAACCTGCTGCCCTTACCTTTCGCCTTTTCCTCCTTTCCACTTGAGGTAGTAGATAGCGATCTTAGCGATGATCACTTGCAACACACATGTGCGCATGCGCACACCATCGCACGGCCGCCGACGCCGCTACCACCAACGTTTACATACCACTGTGACACCGCACCACCCCAACCCCCTGGTACGGTGTGTACCCCTGGCGAGATAGGGAAGCAGCTGGCGCCATCTCTTGACAACCGACCGCAACTCAAGGCACGACGGCTACAATGGGTGAGCGAGCGACGACGCAGGCATCTTGCTAGA
Organism: Dermacentor silvarum; assembly: GCF_013339745.2. Taxonomy (NCBI): domain Eukaryota; kingdom Metazoa; phylum Arthropoda; class Arachnida; order Ixodida; family Ixodidae; genus Dermacentor; species Dermacentor silvarum. The sequence continues at coordinate 277,280,094 of NC_051154.1, read as the reverse complement.
GGAAGCGTTGGAGGGGGCCCTGCGAGCCGTCATGGGGAGCGGACGTGCTTCACGTCGGCTCCGCGTAACTGATGCCCTACTGCCAGACCATCGATCTGCACCGCCCAAACCCAGTTGGATTGTGTCCAGCAAGTTACCAGGGACCCGTAGATATCATTTTCAACCAAGCGGGCCCATTTTGGCGATTTTACGGGACTTTATCGACCACACCGGCGCCGCTGCTAAGGCCTAGCGACGACGCCGGCCCGCAGACGCGGCACTAGGCACGGCTGCCATGAGTCTTGCGCGAGGCTAAGACCCGGAATGCATGCACGTAGTGGAGCTACAGCCTGTGAAGAAGCCAGTATTCGGTGAAGTCACCGAATATGTTATTCGGAAGAAGTTAGAAGAACAACAGCGAGCGGCCGAGACGCGCGCTAGCTCTAAACAGCAGGAAGCGTTGCGCGGTGGGGACGCTATGGACGGCCACGTCACCACATCGACGCCAGGCAAAACGCTTCAACCGAAGCGTTGGAAACCGAAGGTGGTGCCCAAATTTGGTACGGAAGACACTGTTGCGGTCGTAAAACCCAGGGGAACACTCAATTTTTCAAATTTCAAGGGCAGCAATCAAATCGGAGAAGCGATGTATGCTGCTGCCGGGTTCCCGAGCTCGTCACAGGCACTCACTTTTTGGCCGGCGTGGGATCAGAACATAATTATTGTAGGAATTCGCGACGCACAGTTCATTCGGAACGTCCTTGCTTTCGAGAGTCTGCGGATTGGCGGCCGATTGCAAGCGGTGCAAGTCTACCTCAAGATGACGGACAACACGTGCCGTGGAGTAATTGAAGTGGATCCGAAGGTGTCGGAAGCGGATATTTCTGAAGCTATTTACTCGCCAGATGCTCCCGTGGTGGGTGTGCGGAAGTTAGGACAGTCGAACGCGGCAGCGATAACGTTCGATACTGGGGAAAGGCTGTGCCGGTGCGCCTCTATCGGAAGACAACACCGGCTTGTACCCTATGTGGAACAGTGGGACATAGGGTGGATATGTGCCCTAATCCGCGGGATGATCGCTGCCGAGCCTGCGAATCGGTCACCCCAGAGTAGGGGCACGAGTGCCAGCCCCGATGTCTAGTCTGCGGGGACCCCCATCTGAGGGGCTCCGCGGACTGCACCTGGAAATACAGGAGAGGTGCGGGAGTCGGGCGGAAGCCTGGCGGAGGGAAATCCAGCAACAAGCGTCAAGCCGGAGGGGCGCGGAAGGATTCGGGGCCTGGAACGCAAGCTCAGAAGCAGGTCGCGGCTCCATCGCCGCTACCAGAAACGAGGGCTGCAACGAGGGCCTCCCGGCAGGGACCTCAGGGAAGCAGTCGTCCAGCTGACAATCATAAAACTGGAGGAGCCGGAGCTGGGGCCTGATCAGCGAAAACCACGGGCAGCAAGGTGAGCTGGGCAGAGGTTGCCGCTTCCTCGGCTTGGCTGCTGAGAAACTTAAGGAAGAAAATAGTAGATTAAGGCAGGAATTGGCAAAGTATAAAACTCAGAAGCTTAGTGCGTCGGCAGGGGGTGCAGACGTGCCTGAAACGCTTGCGGAGTCTGCAATGGAGGAGGATGCTTCCCTCCCTCCTACTCAGCAGGCAGAGGCCCCTGCCACTGAGGTTGTGGAAAAGCGGGAAGAGGAAAACAGTAACGTAGTGGCGAGGCAGACTGATAAAAAGGCTGCTGTCACACAGGAAGAATCCAGGATTGAGGCTGATGTGGAGCGGTGTGAAGGAAATCAAGCCTCCCGTTCCATAGGAAAAGGGTTTATTATGAATAAACCGTGAAACGACTCCGTGGGTTAGCTGCTGTTGCGCGTGGTCCCAAACACGAGCTTCGTCCTCTTCTTTGTCGTGTTTGTTCCAATAAACTGCCCCGCGCGCAGAAGTTCACAAGTTTGATTCCAGCGTGTACAGGTGTTGAACGACCCGTTTAACGGTAGATCCGCCCGGTAGTCTCCAGGTACAGGTTCTTGTCTTGCCATCCCTTCCTTTATGGAGCTCCTCTATTCGAACAATGCTCCATAGTTGCCGGGGCTTGTTGGGCTCTTGTAGAAGGACGAGGTCACCTTTCCTAATTATGTCGAACGGTGTCGTTGACTTGAAGCTTGACATTGTTCTTAGCTCTGAGAGGTATTCTTTGGACCAACGTTCGCAGTAAGTTCTTCGAGTTTTTTCTCGTTGTTACCACATAGGTAGTATATGGCGACTATCGGCTGTGATCTCGCCGCGTGTTAGGTCGGGAAGTGCAGATATTCGCTTTCCAATGAGAAAGTGAGCCGGGGAGAGGGGTTCCAGATCTCGACAGTCGCTATAAACGTATGTGATTGGCCGGGAATTGATCACAGCTTCTACTTGCGAAAGCTCTCTCTTGCTTTTCTTGAATGCTAAGGCGTTGTCGGAATATATAACAGAAGGAAGTCCCCGCCGTGACACAAATCGTCGGAAAGCATTGAGAAAGCTTGTGGCGGTCATGTCTTCTACTAGTTCGCGGTGAACAGCTCTAATCACGGCGCACGTGAACAGGCAAATATACACTTTGGCGTAGTCATTTGGATGTTTAACGTAGAGGGGACCGGCGAAATCTAGTCCTGTTACTTGAAAGGGTTCCGAAGCGGTTACTCTTTCAGGTGGTAACGGTGCAGTCACTTCGGAGAAAGCTTTGACGTTGTAGCGTTGCCACACGATGCATCCTCTGATGACCTTCTTGATTAGCTGCCGTCCTCGTAATATCCAAAATATTTCCCTTATTTGTACAAGTGTATCCCGAACTCCTGCATGAAGAAGTTGCCGATGGTGCTGCATGACGAGGAGCTCGCAGTAATAGTGGTCCTTTGGTAATACGATTGGATGTTTTTCATCGTATGATTTCTTACTGTATTGTAGGCGTCCTACGACTCGAAGAACTCCATTGTCGAGGAAGCATGTCACGTCCCGCAGTATAGAATCCTTTATATGTTGAGCTCCTTTGGAGACGCGGTCAATTTCAGGAGAAAAGGCTGAGCTTTGAACCTTCTTTATCCAGTATAGTTCGCCGGCTTGTACTTCTGCATTCAGGGCTCCCCGGGACACACTTTTCCGCTTCAACTTCGAGGTAAATCGCAGTATCCAAGCTGTAACACGGTGTAGTCGAGTAAGAGAGCTGTAGTTGTGAATGTCTATAATAGGTGGTTCGGCTTGCATGGCGACTTGCAAGCATGGTACCCGATGAATACGCTCCTCCGTGATACTCGGTGGAAGATCGGTTGAGTTCGGTCTACGGTGTGGTGGCCATTCATTCTCTTCACAAGTAAACCAATGGGGTCCTGTCCACCAGGCTGAGTTTGTTGTCAATTCACGGGCCGAAACTCCTCTTGTCAAAAAATCAGCAGGATTTTGCTTTCCAGGGCAGTGTCCCCACAATGTGATGTCCGTTTTACTCTGAATCTCCGTTACCCTATGGCGAATGAAGTCTTTCCATCTATTAGGATCGCCGGTAATCCAGTACAGTGCTATCATTGAGTCAGTCCAAAACTGCACTGATGTAATTTCCTCGGCTAGCTCTTGACGCACGTACTCGTACATTCGTGCTGAGACAAGACAGGCTAGTAGTTCGAGTCTGGAAAGGCTTGTCTCTTTCATTGGGGCCACCCTGGACTTGCACAAGACTATCGTAGAGCTTTTGTCGTTCGTACTGCCTGCTGTGCAAATGTAGCAAACGGCACCGTAGGCTGATTTACTGGCGTCAGCGAAAAAATGGAGTGCGTATTTGTCGCCAAGCCCAGGTACGCCCTGTCGGTAGTACCGAGGAATTTCAATGTCACAGAGCGGTGGAAGTTCATTGCACCAACTCTTCCATTCGTGTAGAGCGTCCAGTGGCAAATGTTCTTCCCAGTCAACGCCTTTTCTCCAAAGGTTTTGAAAACATATCTTCATTTTTATTGTAAAAGGAGTCAGCATACCGAGAGGGTCGTATAGGCGAGAGGTCGTTTGTAGCATGAACCGCTTGGTATCAGTTCTTTGTTGAACAAACTCTATAGCGTTTCCCGGAATAAACGACAGTACGTCGGTGTCAGGATGCCATACCAATCCCAGGACTTTCAGTACTCCTGTCAGTTGTCCGAGAGGTAACTCCGGAGGTTGCGTCGATTCTGCGCCAAAAACGCGTGGGTCGTTCGAAGCCCACTTGTGTAGCTTCATAGAGGCACTTGCGAATATCTCGGTGGCTTCTGACCGCAGTTTGGACGCGTCTTCAACGGATTCTGCTCCTGTTAAAATGTCAACGTATATGGAACCCCACACCCTTTTTGTAGTTTCGGGGTAAGTGGACGACGCTTGATCCAGATGATGACGGATGGTCGCCGCCAAAAGAAAGGGACTACAGGTCGTGCCGAATGGTACTCTGGTCATACGCCAGATACCAACGTTAGATAACGGTTGATCTGACTTGGGTGCTTTCTCCAATCACAGGTAGCACAAAGCGTCTCGGTCTGTGCTGGTGATGCTTATTTGCAGAAACGCTTTTTCAATGTCTGCTACTAAAGCAATGCGATGCTTTCTAAAGTGAAGTAGCAGTCCTATGAGATCGGCATTGAGGTTTGGTCTGGAGTACAGGCTGTCGTTGAGCGAGAGCTCTCCTTTTTCATGTGAAGAAGCATCGAAGACCACCCTTACTCTTGTAGTACGGTCCTCGCGGATTACTGCAAGGTGTGGCATGTAATACACTGGGGTTTCTGTATTATCAGTGACCTTCTCGGCTACACCATCGTTAGTGTATTTACGTATGGCAGCATCATATTCTAGCAGAAGCTGAGGGCATCGGCGTAGCTTTCGAAGAAGTTGATTTAAACGCGTCTGTACGTTTTCTCGATTGTTGTGGTTGAGAATTGTCGGTTTCCATGGAAGTGAAACTACCTATTCGACGATTCTCCATCTTGACTGTGCTTTTGAAGAAGTCCAAAACTGGGTCTGCGTCCTGTGTCTTGTTATGTCCCTCGGGTTGAATCCCCATAATTTCTAGGTCCCAGTAATTATCTGTGGTGATCTTAAATTCTTCCACTGCCGCTTTCAGTACTATTGTCTCATTGCAGTGTGTGACGGTAGCACAAGAGGCTACTGGTCCGTGCAGAGTCCAGCCTAAGGATGTCTCGACAGCTTTAAGTCCGTTCTCCAAATTCCGTACGTTGCCCCTGACAAATGACCAGTAATAGTCACTGCCGATTAGGACATCGACAGCTTTTGGGCTTTCAGCTTGATCGTAAAGTAATAACCTTGGTGCTCGAGCTTGTCAGTAAAGTCTCCACTCGGTCGCGGAATGCATTGGTCGCAGATCTTGGTCGTGACGAGAGCTTCGATCAACAGTGTCTTGCAACTATGCACTGAACTCAGAGTGATGGACACTCGTCGGAAAGTCTTCTCGTCATGATGCCCTCCAAAATGTCCTACTGTAAGACACTCGCGATCGAGAACATGACAATTAAGTTTCTCAGCCAATTTCTCGGTCACAAAAGTGCGCTGGCTGCCTCCATCCAATAAAACGCGAACCAGCATTTTACTATCCTGGCCGGCTGCCCAAGCAACAGCTGTTTGTAGGTATATGAGCCGTTTGGACGTGCCAGTTCCAGTCATCTCGAGTTGTACCTGTTTAGGGAATGTCTGGGGTCCGGCGGTCGTTTTCATCAACCTTGGGTCACACATTGTTTCCGCATGGCGCCGATTGCACTTTCCACATTTTACCTTTCTTATGCAATTTTTTGCTACGTGATGCTCCAGGGTACAACGGAAGCAGCGACGTGCACCTAGAAGGCGTTTTTTCTTTTCCTCGAGAGGAATTGCCGAGTCGCACTGCTCTGTACAATGGGTCGTTGATTCGCAGAAAAAGCAGTCCTTTTTTGACGAACGGGTTTAGCGGATGAGGTCAAAGACTCTGTGGTTGAGCGTTGATGGCACGGCTGTTTCGTTAAGGATAAAGGTCGCGAAGTGGATGTCGCGGTAGTGCGAAATTCTTTATCTTTGCTCTTCAACGCGTCCTCTTGTACAGAAACATGCAGGACTGTTCGTTCTCGAGACTCTATTTCTGTTTGAATAAAAAGCAGCAAAGACTTAATGCTCGCCTTCTGTTGCTGGGTGCGCTGTGTTTGTTCGCCAGTGCTTCCAGCTCCTCCCCATTCCTCGGAACTCTGGCGTGCGATGGTCTTGTTGAAATCGAGGACAATATCGTGAGGAAGCGATTTCAGGAGAATGGGGTAGAGCATTGAAGAATAATTATCTTCCGATATCCCGAGAGTCTTGAGGGCACGTGTCTGGGACTGCATAGTGTCGTAGAGGCTTCGAAGGCCACGAAGGTCATTGGGGGATCGAACGGGTTGCAAGTCGATGAGGTGCTGCATGTGATCCTGAATGATCAAGTTGTCCTTAGCAAAGCGCCGCTTTAGAATGTCCAGGGCATCACTGTAGCAGCTCGCAGTTGCTGGAAGTCCCTCGATCGCCAATGCCGCGTCGCCGGTCAAGACTGAGCGTAGATAGGTGAACTTGTCGACGTCGGTGAGGCCACCGTTGTTGTGCATCACTTGGTTGAACTGTTCCCAAAAAGGCGGCCACATTGATGGTCGACCATTGAACTTTATAAGTTCGATCTTAGGAAGATGAACACCGGGTTGCAGCGTGCGTTGAACGGGTTCGTTTGACGTCGACGATGACGTACGGTTGAGTGATTCATGAATCTGACGTATACGGTATTTGAGCTTCGCGGACGTCGCTGTGGCTCGATCATTGCAATCGACAACCAGGTCAAACTCTGCTTCAGCTTCCGTGGTAGAGAGCAGAGGTACGATGTCGGAGTCAGTTGCCCTCAAGTCGGTGTGAAGATGATTGAGGCGTTCGCTAAGGATGCAAAGCTGCTCTTCCGTAACACTGTCTCGGCTAAGCGTTGATTCGATGTCGTAAATAAGCCGCGTTAGCTGCGATCTCTCGGCTTAGCGCTCGAGCTTGAGCGCTTCCATGGTTGGACTCCGCGACGAGCAGCCAAAGGTCGGCACGATGAATCGGTAGGCAGGAAGGCGATTACCTTGGTAACATCGATGTAGTTCGCTGTTCCGATGAGTTTCGGCACCACTTGAAGGAAATCAAGCCTCCCGTTCCATAGGAAAAGGGTTTATTATGAATAAACCGTGAAACGACTCCGTGGGTTAGCTGCTGTTGCGCGTGGTCACAAACACGAGCTTCGTCCTCTTCTTTGTCGTGTTTGTTCCAACACGGTGTTTGCAGAGGGAGCTTCCGCGTTTGGAGGCTCGCATAGCGCAAAATATACAGGCCAGCCTCGAGAGAACCCTACAAACTATTATTGAGAGAAGCGATCAAGCAGCTATAGAGAGGGGCAGTCATGGCGCGGTAAAGCGGGTCCTACACGGAATCTTGGAGCCCCATCTGATTAAGCTACAGGCCTTTGAAATCAGAATTGATCGTAAACTTCAGGAGCTTGCGGACTGCACGCGGTCAAAGGTTCCTAAACTTACTGGCCGGATGGGTAACAGGCCGCTTGGAGCTGACGATTTGCCCGACACCGGAGTGGAAACACCAGGCGCGGCGTCCTTGAGTATTCAACATGGCCCGCCCTCCTAAGTTGCAGATTTTGCAGTGGAACTGCAGGGGGTTTAAGAGGAAGAGGGAATCGCTACAGCAATACATTGAATCGTTGGAAAAATTACCAGATATCATTGCACTGCAGGACGTAAATACGGAAGCCAAACTGAGACCATACAGCGCACATCAAACCAACTCATCCACCTGCATTCTGGTGCATAAGGATTGCACGGCTGTCACAATTGAACTGGAGTTAACCACTGAGGTGGAGCACACTTTTATTCAGCTCTTACCGAACGTACGTACTAGCAGAAGTGCGTATGTATTGAACATATATAGTCGACCGAAAAGCAGGGGTGCGTCTTTTGACGAGATTTTCCAAAAGGCGGCGCAATTGGCAAAATCAGCCCCTCTTATCATAGTGGGGATTTTAACGCGTATAGCTTTTTGTAGGGTTATAGTAAGGAGGATATTAATGGCAGAAAACTCGCTGCGGCCATCTCAGACGTAGCTTTGACGATTCTTACGGACCCGCAGCATCCGACAAGGATTGGCAACAGTGTCTCGAGAGATACGTGCCCAGATCTCTCTTTGATTAAAGGAGCGAGAAATGATGAATGCCATAACACGCAGGAGACCTTGGGGAGTGCCCACTGCATTCTCAAGATCGGCCTGGACTATAATAAACATCGCAAACCGAGAGGGCAGGCCAGGCTCACGGACTGGTCGTTGTTCCGAAAGGCGGAAGGTGCTACGCTTACAGCGCCCATTGAAAAGTATGAGCAGTGGGCCGAGTCATTGCTGGGAGTAAGGGATCGCTTTACGCGTACGCTCCAGACCTCAGAAGAAGTTCCAGCTATCGACAACCACCTGGTATACATATAGGAGGCGAGAAGAGGTCTAACGCGGCGGTGGAAGAGGCAAAAGTATAACCGCAAGCTCAAGATGAAGATCGCGGAATTAACGTCGCAAGCGGAAGAGTATGCATGGACCTTGGCCAAGAACAATTGGTTGGCAAAATGTGACTCCTTGAAAGGCAGTCTCGGCACCAAGGCGGCGTGGCATCTTCTTAGGTGTTTGATAGAGCCCACCAAGTCGCGTGGGGAGCAGCAACGTAATCTCAAGAGAGCCCTGCATGGCTTCGCGGGCATGGACGAGCAGCTGGTTGCAGCCCTCACCAGCAAATATACCTGTACGATGAAAGACAACGAGCCAGTGCGGGAGTATGAAGGTATGGAGAATCCGGACCTGGATCGGGGGTTTGAGGTCGAGGAAATACAGCCGGCGCTTATGGCCATGAGGCGGAGCACGGCGCCAGGGAACGACAATGTGACGGTGGGATTGCTTGCCAATCTTAATCGGCAGACGCTCGTAAATCTCACGCAATACATCAACGAGTGCTGGAGAAGTGGAAAGCTACCCAGGGCGTGGAAGACGGCTGATGTAAGCTTCATACCCAAGCCGGGAAAGGAGGTGAACTTCAATAACCTGAGGCCAATCTCGCTTACATCGCGCGCAGGAAAGCTTATGGAGAAGGCGGTGCAACTGCGTCTGTCGACGTATCTAGAAGACCAAGACCTTCTGCCTCACACGATGTTCGGGTTTCGGGCACACTTGTCAACCCAGGACGTATTACTACAGTTGAAGATGGAAGTGATCGATCCCCCGCGCAAGCGCAACAGTAGGGCCATCCTGGCGCTGGCACTTAAGGGGGTATTCGACAACGTGAAACACTCCAAGATTCTTGAAGATCTACAGGGTACTCATTGCGGAAAGCGTACCTTTTATTACATCAAGGACTTCTTGCAAGATAGGCAAGCCCACATCATGATTGGTGACACGAGGTCCGAGCCGATACTCATGGGCACCAGGGCCGGGTACGCCTCAGGGAGCAGTCCTTTCTCCACTGCTCTTCAACGTTGCCCTCATGCACCTGCCGGAAAAACTGAATGCCATAAAGGGAATTCGTCACGCCCTTTACGCGGACGATATAACCATATGGACAACGGAGGGCAGCTTGGGACAGATGGAGGGGGTCCTCCAGGAGGCTGCCACCACAGTTGAAAACTATGCAGCAGAATGCGGACTGCGCTGTTCCCCGGACAAGTCGGAGCTCCTCGTCTTGCGCCGGAAGGGGGATACTGCATCGCTGGAAATCTCGGTCCACGACACACTTATTCCCGAGGTGGAGACACTACGTATTTTGGGGCGGCTCATTAACAACAAGGGTGTGAACGCAGCCGCAATCACTAAGCTCCGAACGGTGTGTGAGCAAGTCATCCGTATGATATCTCGGATCACAACCAAGAAGAGGGGTATGAAAGAAAAGCACACCCTTAGGCTAGTGCAGGCGGTTATCCTCTGCCGAATAGTGTACGTGGCCCCGTGCCTTCGGATAAGGAAGAGCGATCTAAACCACATGGACGTTATCATTCGAACGGCTTATAAAAAGGCGCTCGGTCTGCCCATGAAAACATCTACGGAGCGTCTGCTACAACTTGGAATACACAATACGGCTGATGAATTGATTAGCGCCCATCATACAAGCCAGGTAATGCGATTAGCCACAACCAAGACGGGCCGCAGGGTCTTGGAGGATTTGAACATCTGCTTTCCGCAACAAGTGGCTGGACGACAAGATATTCCTCGGGAGTGGCGGAACAAATTCCTCACGCTTCCTCTGCCTACAAACATGCAACCGGAGCATCATCAGGCCAGAAGAGTGGCAAGGAGCAAGATGATGAACAAGTGCTATTCCAGAACAGACGGGGCCTTCTTCGTGGACGCTGCGGGTCCTGTAAAGGGGTTATCGACAATCTCAGTGGTGCACCAAATGCAGGTTGTTGACGGGCTTTCAGTTCGTGACCGGGAAACCTTGGCTGTGGAGGAAGTGGCGATAGCCCTAGCCGCGACACACTCCGCGTCAGAATACATTATTACAGATTCGCAGGCGGCTTATAGAAACTATATGCGTGGTAGGATCACGCCAATGGCATGCAAAATTCTTAGTCGAGCTAAGACTCGCGCTGCACCTAAGCAGCTGATATGGGTACCAGGTCACGAGGGGGTTGAGGGAAACGAGCGTGCACATGCTTCTGCCCGAGCTTTTCTTCCCTGGGATCCTTCTACGTCCTCCTTTGCTGACTTTGTCTCCCCCTCTCCGTTAACAACATACTCAGAGATACTATACAGCATCTGCGCCTTGAGAGGCAGACACTGCCGGGGTCCGCTAGGGGTCTTAATAAATCAGAAGAGTGTCACCTCCGTCGGCTACAAACTATGTCATTTAATAATCCATCTAGGCTTCACGCCATAGAGCCCGAGTGTTTTTTGGCGCAGTGCAAATTTTTTGGCAAAAAGGCAGACTTATACTATATGGTATGGGCTTGTCAGAAAAATAGCAGTATTTCCATAGTAAATCAGCCAACGTGGAAGGACTGGGAGGCGGCCCTGTCTAGCTCGGACCTCGAGGAGCAACGAGCCCTAATCGAAACAGCACGGGCAGCGGCTTTTGCCAACGGTGTCCCGGACTAGGGATCGACCTGACCATATCTTCCCGTAACCCAAGGTTTACTTTCTTATTTTCAATAAAAGTTTTTATCATCATTAGAGGAAGCGTTGGTTTAACGTTCGTAATGTTTACGGACGCTAAGAAATACCGTTGTCAAACATGGCGGCACCACTGGCTCCCGCTTCAGCATGAATTCTCGTGATGGTTGCAATCCCACTCGCGTAGATCACCAGTAACTATGGAAATGAGCTTTCGCTTTCTCTAAACTCAACTGAAACGTTAGTGTTGAGCGCATAGCACGCCCATTTTCTGAGATCGTTTGGCGATTCCGGCGACCGTAGGCCTAACGCGACACGTCCGCATACGTTGCCGCATAGCAACACCATACTGGCGGAGGCTCGGGATCGCGTTGATTGCGCCCTTCGTCTGAATCGCATCTCGTCTGCGCCTGCGCGCGTGCCTAGGGCGCGTTTGTAGGGCATTTTTCCGCTGCCTGACAGTAAGCGCTTGCGTGGCTCAGTGGTAGAGTATCTGACTCCCACGCAGAGGGCGCGCGTTAGATCCCGGCGGGAACCGGGTATTTTTTTCGCATTTCCGGCGATAACGGTTACGGACACCGGCCACTCGCCGCGGCAGCGGCGCCGGACATCGTCGCGAACCGAAACGGCTTTTCGAATAAGCCCATAACAGCTTACACTGTAAAAGAAAGAAAACGAGCGCAATCAATCGGCCTGCTTTGCTGTGTTTTGAGCACCGTGTAAGAGGTGTCCCCACTCTTTGGGTGAGGACACTTCTCGGCTTGCCTGCGAGACGCGATCGACCCGATAAAGTAGCAGCGTCGCGCGCCCGTCAGCCCCAGTGACGGCAGCGGATACCTATCGGCGGTACGACGCAACTTCAAGACTAAAAAGGTTTTTATTGGTTTAATCACCCGTTGGTATAGCAGCTGGTGCTTGGCGGGAAATCCGTTAATGATTGAGTGACGCGCGAAAGTAGGTCACCGTGGTGAGGGGACAGCGTAGGGGAGAGGGCATCACCTTGATGAAGCAGATACGGCGATGCGACGCCGCTTACAGATGCTGTTTTCTGGCTGCTTGTGGTATCCGAGCGTTCCTTGCCCTCGCAAGCTCTTGTTTTCGTTTTAACTGAAGTTGTGTTTTGCCGCCGATAGGTATCCGCTGCCGTCACCGGGCCGATGGACGCACGCCGGTGTATACATTATCTGGTCAATCGCGTCTCGCCAGTGTTCTAACCTAAAGAGTATATATCTTACCCGTGGTCTCGAGCTTTGCGCGGCCTAGTGCAAGCTTTCGCCTTTTTTGCTCTCTCTCTTAGCTCAGCGCGCCGCTCAGAGAAGAGAGGCGGGGGTGGGGAAAGGTGGGAGCTGGCGAGGAGGAGACCGCGTGCGCATGCATCGCGCTGCCCTCCTCGTTGTCATGGCTACGGCGCGGTAGTTTCTTGATATGAAACCCGAACCACACATTACGGCTGGCTTAAACAGCTTCGCTGTTAAAGAAACCCGTATGCCCCAAACTCCTATATCGAATAACATCATATGACGTATGGGAAAAACAAGTTCTTGTATGGGATTCTATATTGTAACGAGCATACAAGAAGCAGTTGAAAAGAAGAGGAGGACGAAGTGCTTCTAGGCCTGGTTGCGCGCTCACCATCACCCATCTCCTGTAAATAAAGTCATTTCTGCCCAACTCTCCGTAACAGTTGTGGTGGAGGTGCGGGGTAATCGACACCCGAAGACGGAGGTTATACCGCAAGTTCTTCGTCGAAGCCGCCGCCTTGCTGGACTTCCACCGAACCCAGCGGAGTTGGAGATGTCCCGCGACGCGGAAGAGCAACGGCCTGTCCCAGCCTCTGCCAGTTCTGCCCAGCAACTACGAGATGCACGTCCCTTCGCCGGAAAGCCGGGCGAAGACGTCGATGAATGGCTCATCCATTACAAACGGGTGAGCGCCTACAACAAGTGGAATAGCACTTCCCAGCTTTCCAACGTTGTGTTCTTTCTTACGGATACCGCGTTGGTGTGGTTTGACAACAACGAGGAGACATTCACAACATGGGAAAGATTTGTTTCGCAAATCAAAGAGCGCTTCGGTGACTCCGTGACGAAAAAGAAAAGGGCAGAGCAGACGCTTTCTCAACGCGCGCAAGTACCGGGCGAAACATGCATGACCTACATTGAGGAAGTGCTAAAACTCTGCAGGATGGTGGACTCTGGCATGTCCGACGAAGACAAAGTCGGGCACATCCTAAAAGGAATCGCCGAGGACGTTTATAGCTTTCTGATTGCTAAAGACAACCTGGCCTCTGTCGCCGACGTCATCCGGCACTGCCGCACGTTCGAGCAGCTTAAGACGAGGCGCGTTACGCCGAAGTTTGGCAGATTAGCCAACGTTACGACCGTTGCAAGCATAGATAACGACCAGTCGCTCGATCTTGCTTCAACGATCCGTCAAATAGTTCGAGAAGAGCTCAGCCTGCACTCACAAGTGACTCACCGCGATACTTATCACCCATGCTCGTCCCCAGCTGTTGAGACAACCGTTTCATCCTTGTCCGAGTATCCAGCCGAATATAGACTCCCGCCTCGACAGCCACCACTTGTTTACGAAAGCGGCGCTCCCTCTGACGCTCGATCACGATGGGCAGAGCCACGGTATTATCGCCAAGGCCCCGTGACTTATGATGCCGGGACGCGACCAGAGCAACGTCGACCCTACTACCAGGACCCCAATTACGACCGATACAACCGATCCCAGCGAACACCGGAGGCGAGTTACCCAAGAGAGAACGAACTCGCTTACCGCCCACAGAGAGCAAGCATTGGTTTTGAAGAGTATACAGTGAACCGTGACCCTCCCGTATGCTACAGCTGCGGTTCCACGGGACACATAGCTCGTTACTGTCGCCAACACCGTCAGCCACGAAGGACACCGCCGATGTTTTCGCCACCTGGAACCCGTACTTCGCACGACCCATGGACCAGTTCACTTCCCACGGACCGTTTCTCGCGCGAGATCAGACGCAGCGATTCGCCAGCGTCTGACCGCAGCCTGACACCACCAATTAACCGTCCTCGTCGTTCTCCGTCCCCTCGGCGCCGTGCATCTTCGCCCCCGCCGGGAAACTAGCATCCGCGGCCGATGGAGGTGAGGTCGCCGGACGGTCTTTGGATGAAATACCTCTGCCTGCTGTGATGATCAAAAACAAAGTGAATGTGCTAGTTAACGGATTGCCGACCACTGCTTTAGTTGATACTGGTGCGAATGTGTCTGTCATGAGCCTCGCTTTCAAGAACCGCCTAGGCCACAAAGTTATGTTTTCATGGGACGATGCCGTTACCTTTCGTGGAGTGGGCGGACAGTGGCTCCACCCCCTCGGTGTTTGCGCTGTAAGTGTTACGTTGGCTGGGAAAGTGTTTGTGTCGGAGTTTTTAGTCCTTGCCCGCTGTTCGCACGATGTAATTCTCGGCATAGATTTCCTTCAACACTGCGGCGCTTCTGTGGACTGTGGAAATGGTGAAATCCATGTGAACGAGGTGCTTTTACCCGCGCTTTCTGAACAAAGCTCGTGTGACGAAGAAAGGAATACACTCAGTGTGCTTGATGCAGTGCTTGCCCCCTCATGGTGCCTAACGCCCGTTCGTGTTTGTGCAACTACTGTTGACGCTCCTTGCGTTGACCTCGTGATTAGGCCCATCAGCATTAACTGTGCTAAAAAATGTATACTCGTGCCTTGCTCTGTCGTGTGCTTGACGAGAGGAGTCGCAACGTTGTGGGCGCTGAATTGTTCCGCCACGCCAGTAGTTCTGCCTCGAGGCATGAAAATTGCCCTTTTCGATGAAGCTTCATGCAGCTCAATAGCAGTACTCACAGCAGACTCGCTCCTGCTTACTCTCCATGCGATTATCGCCCTTCTGAAGAGCTGATTCTCGGTATGATCAGCAAGGCTCTCTGCACACCTGAGCGTCAAGCACTGGTACAAGTCCTATCTCGACATGTTGCTGCATTTGATTTTACCCACGGAGATAAGCCACTTGATTTACCATCATCACGAGCTCGCCACAGAATAGATACCGGCTCAGCACACCCCATTCGCCAGAAGCCCTACCGCGTGTCATCCTCAGAGCGCAAGGTTATCGCAGAACAAGTTAAGGAAATGATGAAAAAAGGTGTTGTTCAAGAGTCGTCCAGCCCATGGGCAGCTCCAGTAATCCTCGTCCGGAAGAAAGATGGTTCCTGGAGATTCTGCGTAGATTACAGACGTCTAAACGCTGTGAGGAAGAAGGATGTCTACCCACTACCGCGAATCGACGACGTCATCGATTGCTTACACGCTGCTTCTTATTTTTCGACGCTTGATCTACGATCGGGGTATTGGCAAATACCTATGGAATCTAAAGACAAGGAAAAGACCGCATTCGTGACCCCAGATGGCTTATTCGAATTTAATGTTATGCCTTTTGGCCTCTGTAATGCTCCCGCCACCTTTGAAAGATTCATGGATACAATATTACGTGGCCTAAAGTGGGAGATATGCATGTGTTACTTGGATGATGTTGTAATCTTCGGCCGGACGTTGGAAGAACATAACGCCCGCCTGAGTCTTGTTCTGAGTTGCATCGAGAAAGCTGGACTAGTTTTAAACTCAAAAAAGTGTCGGTTTGGCGAGCGTCAAACATTGGTTCTGGGACATCTAGTCGACATGGATGGCGTCAGACCCGATCCCCGTAAGATTGAAGCAGTGAGCTCTTTCAAACCACCACAGACAGCACGAGAACTTCGCTCCTTCATTGGTCTATGTTCCTATTTTCGTCGTTTTGTACCCCGATTTGCCGATATTGTTCACCCGTTGACATCTATTCTGCGACAGGATGTATCCTTCACATGGACACCGGAGTGTGACGCATCATTCTCGCAACTGAAATTTATACTAACGTCAGCACCCCTCTTGCTTCACTTCGACCCATCTTGCCCGACTGAAGTGCACACCGATGCTAGTGGAATCGGAATAGGAGCGGTACTTGTACAACGTCACAACAACGCCGAACATGTCGTTGCATATGCCAGCCGTTGTCTGAGCAAGTCCGAGCGCAATTATACGGTTACGGAGCAGGAATGCCTGGCAGCTGTTTTCGCCGTGCCGAAATTTCGATGTTATCTTTACGGAAGACCATTTAAGATAGTCACCGATCATCACTCTTTATGCTGGCTGGTTGGCTTGCGTGATCCATCAGGTCGACTCGCGCGCTGGGCGCTGCGCCTACAGGAATATGACTTCGTGGTGTCATACAAGAGCGGACGTCGTCATGCCGACGCAGACTGCCTTTCTCGCATTCCTCTTGCGACTTCCGACTGCGAAGCTGAGAATTTTGATGACTATCTCGCTGCCATTACTCGTACGTTCCCCGACGCGGCAGACTTTCAGAGAGAGCAACGCAATGATCTCAACCTGGATCCGCTGTTTGCCGCCGCTCGTACTGCTCAAGGCAGCGGTCGCTTCACCATTCGTGATGAGTTGCTGTATAAGAACAATTACTCCGGGAATGGAGCACGTTTTCTTCTAGTTGTTCCCGAGAGTCTCCGCGCCGACGTCTTACGCGCCATGCATGACGATGCGATATCTGGTCATTTTGGTTTCGTGCGAACGCTACACCGCACGCAAGAGCGATTTTACTGGCCCAACATGTACCAGACAACCAAACACTATGTCGCTAGTTGTGAAACGTGTCAACGTCACAAGCGACCAACCACCGCTGTACCAGGTCCCCTGCAGCCATTGACACCGCCCAGTACACCTTTCGAGCAAGTAGGCATTGACCTTATGGGTCCATTCCCGTTATCTAACAATAAGAACCGTTGGATAATCGTTTGCGTGGACCATCTCACACGGTACGCAGAAACTGCAGCCATACCCTCTTCCACCGCTGCATGTGTGGCGCTTTTCCTGCTGCGTTCCGTAGTTCTTCGTCATGGTCCGCCGCGTGTTATCATCAGTGACCGTGGTCGCCAGTTCACTGCGGACGCCGTTGAGGAGCTACTTCGTCTGTGCACTTCTGAGTTCCGTCACTCCACACCGTATCATCCACAGACCAATGGCCTCGTTGAAAGGACGAACCGAACACTGACCAATATGCTTGCCATGTATGTTTCCTCCAACCATAAGAACTGGGACGACGTGCTGCCCTTCATAACCTACGCATACAACACGGCGAAACATGAAACCACGAACTACAGCCCATTTTATCTCCTCTATGCAAGGCTACCGCGCAGCCCTCTCGATACTTTCTTAAACTTTATTCTGCACGACGACGATTCTGTGTCAAAGACTGTGTGCCTCGCTGAAGAAGCCCGCCGAATAGCCCGCCTTCGTACTTTGGCCTCGCAACACCGTTCAAAGGATCGTTACGACGAGCGTCACGGGCCTGTTTCGTTCGCCAAAGGCGACTTGGTGCTTCTTTGGACACCACAACGCAAGCGGGCCTAGTGTCAAAAGTTCCTGTCCCACTATTCCGGCCCATACCTTGTCCTGGAACGTTTGAGTGAACTTTGTTATGTGGTAGCTCGTCTCCTGGGCAATGGCCGGCGATCAAGTAGAACGCAAGTGACTCATGTTGCTCGCCTGAAACGTTTTTACCCTACTGATGCCTCCTAACTCGCCCTACGGGCTTCGTCTGCTTGTGGGGGAATGTAACAAGCATACAAGAAGCAGTTGAAAAGAAGAGGAGGACGAAGTGCTTCTAGGCCTGGTTGCGCGCTCACCATCACCCATCTCCTGTAAATAAAGTCATTTCTGCCCAACTCTCCATAACAATATGTTTCATACCGGATTATTGAATATGGTAGTTATGGGGCATATCAATTTTTAATAGCGCGATGCCGGATTTTCTCCGACATGGGGCCCTTAACCTAAAATTCCGAGGTGTCCTTAGCTATCGCCTAAGAGATGCGAAGGCGAAAGCCTTGAAAAGCCTACTGTAATTCATCTTAATCCACCTTAATCATCTTTAATTCACCCTAATCCACCTTAATCTTCCTTCATTCACCTTAACCGAGCTTAATCCACCCCCATCCTCTCTAACCCACCCTCATCCTCTTTCACCCACCTTAATCAATCTTAATCCACCTTAATCCTCCTTAATTCAACTTAATCGACCTCAATCCACGTTAATGCGCCCTGATTCACCTTAATTCTCCTTAATACACCTTAATCCTCCTTAATCGAGCTTAATTCAGCCTAATGCACCTTGATTCAACCACTAATCGATCATTAACTTTGCTGATAATTAACCATCTCTTATACACGGCCGGGCTTACTTTGGTTCGCTTCTGGCCTTCTTGGGGTCGCATGACTTTCTGTACCTCACAACGCGACCTTGAAACATAGAGATCTAAGGCTTTCGCCTTCATAATGAATAATTTGCATTGCCCTTGTTAATCATGATTGTGCTTATGTATTGGAATCGTAATCAAACTTAATCAGGCTTAAGTGATCTTCATTACCCTTAAGGAATCGTGATTAGCCGTAATCAATTTAATGTTAAGCAATATAAATTGGACTTAAATCATCTTAGTTACAAGTATTTACCCTGATTACCTTTACTCACTTTAATGTGAATCAGTCCACTATATGATTTAATAATTTTAGGTACCCTTAATTAATTTTGATTAGGCTTAATATTTAACAATAAATGTTTTTACTATGCTAATAATTAATTTATATAATTAATTTATATATTATTCTTCATTTGGCTACCTTACCCTTCCTTGTCTTCAGTAGGCTTCCTCACCCTTCCTTAGTCTTAAGGAGAATTATTTGGGCTTGAATAATTTCATCGTAAGTAATCTAATTATTAATTTTTAACCTTAATTACTCCTAATACCTCTTCAGTACTACGATATATAGACATAAACGTCAATAGGCATAAGGCGCATTGTGATATATACCCCCATATACTACTACTATGGTACATATCCTGTTACGCGTTAGAGCCAGTCGGACATATTTCCGAAAGAAGTAGCCGTAAAATGCTGACGCAATGAAAGGGCCAATACATTTTTTCACTGTAAACTTCGAATCAACTTTGATTTATTTTTGCTAAAGCGCCGCAATCGTGGCGCGCAATGAAGGATGTGGTCGAGTACAACGATAAACTGCTTATGGAGCCAAGTAAACACCCGACCTGTAAAGATAAGCTACCTTCAAAAGCCACAGTTCTTGTTCAAGGTAGCTTTTATGTATCTTCTCCATATCTACTCAGCAATGCGGGCAAACTTATTCTTGTTGATATATTTTTGAATCACTTTGATATGATACAGAATCTTTAATATTCTTGTTGATATATTTTTGAATCACTTCGATATGATACAGAATCTTTAAGCTAACATACCTAACGTTTGGAAAAAGGAGACTGAAACCAGCGTCCATCTGTACTTCAGGTCACAAAACTTCCCCGAAAGCTTTATACAGTGTGCTCAAAATTAAGCTTTATGGTTTTCTTAAAATTAGGCACTGGGAGGCACGCGAAAACCACCTGCGCAAATAAGTAATGTGACAAGGGGGCACAAAGTGAGATGATAATTATCGCTGTCAGCAGCCCAATCAACTAAAATTGAATATTTATCTTTTTGTTGACTGCAGTAAGTGGGTAAGTTTCTAATAAAAAGTTAGAGGCAGTCGTGTTTCGACACAGTATCAGTTGGAAGAATTCTTCTAGCGTGTCTGTGCTCCGAGATATCCGACTCTAAATTTTAATTGTAGTTCGAATTATTACGCATGCAAGAGAGTTTGCATAGGCGCGAAGTTCCTCCCTGAAGTGAAGCGGCTGTTGCGGGCGGCGTTTACTCTGACAACGGAGCGGAGGCATTTGCAAAGATGATAAGTGTTCCCCTTCCCCTCTCCGCTGGCGAAATTAAAAATGGAAGAACCCGGAACCGCTTTCGTAACACGCGACCGTGCAGCCTGTAACGGTAGCGGCAGCGAACCTTGCGAACTCAGCGGCTATAATTCGTATATTGAAAGATAAGCGTAAAATAATTAATTTAAAAGTTAATTCGCCTAATTATGTTAATTATTCAATTAGGCGTTTTGATTTTTCGTGGAAGTAATGACCGCATCATCGAGTAGTTAAGATCAAGTATTATACTTTTGCTATCTGCCACAGGCAATTTTAAAAATTTGTTGCAGCTAAAATGAAACACCCTGTATATGCATGCAGTGCTAAGGCTATAGCAAACTTGTTTATGAGTGCTGGAATCCTGTTTAGGTTTGCTTTGTGGGGTATATATGTGTATTGGTATTGCCCATTGGTGCAATTGGTCATCCCAACAAAAAAAATTGGTCACGTTCCAGTTGGTACACTTGGTCAAGTTATGTACTAATATACCATTGCAAATATTCCCATTGCAAATTACCATTGCAAATATACCATTGCAAATATACCATTGCAAATTTTCCAATTGGTACCAATTGGAAATTTCCCAGTTTTAGTCAATTGATTTTTTTGACAGGGCAGACAATGGCGCGGGCGGATAAGCCGAAGGCCAGTGCGCGTGCGTATGGTGACAAGACGAGCGGGCATGGTCCTTGCCTGGGCTAAGCAAATGAACTGACTGCTGATCTCCAAGTAGTGTAAGTTTTATTGAAATCAAGAGCAACAACTGCACCATCAACAGGAATCGTGGAGGGCTTATTGCAGAAGTGGAGTAGAAAAGTTTGTAATAGCTTTACGTTATAGCACCCATGGACTCAGACCGAACAAGGGATCCCAGATTCCTCAGTGGACGCCGTGCGTTGAACTATTAGACAGCTTTATTTTAGCGTTTGCAACCACACGTAAACGCATTACGTACGTAAAAAAATAGCGTCGTGCCTAGTGCTCATGCTACGAACGTTTTTAGACAGCTTTATTTTAGCGTTTGCAAGCAAACGTAAACGCATTACGTACGTAAAAAATAGCTTTGTCATCACTGCGCATGCTCTGAACGTTATTCGGTTTCTGCGGTTTACGTGCGCTGTGATAACGTACGTTATTTGGCGAGTTTATCCAACGCCTCCTCCAGAAAGATGCCAGCCGCGTGCGCCAAAAACCTGCTGCCCTTACCTTTCCCCTTTTCCTCCTTTCCACTTGAGGTAGTAGCTAGCGATCTTAGCGATGATCACTTGCAACACACATGTGCCCATGCGCACACCATCGCACGGCCGCCGACGCCGCTACCACCAACGTTTACATACCACCGTGACACCGCACCACCCCAACCCCCTGGCGAGATAGGGAAGCAGCTGGCGCCATCTCTTAACAACCGACCGCAACTCAAGGCACGACGGCTACAATGGGTGGAGGGGGCCCTGCGAGCCGTCATGGGGAGCGGACGTGCTTCACGTCGGCTCTGCGTAACTGATGTCCTACTGCCAGACCATCGATCTGCACCGCCCAAACCCCATTGGATTGTGTCCAGCAAGTTACCAGGGACCCGTAGATATCATTTTCAACCATTCGGGCCCATTTTGGCGATTTTACGGGACTTTATCGACCACACTGGCGCCGCTGCTAAGGCCTAGCGACGACGCCGGGCCGCAGACGCGGCACTAGGCGCGGCTGCCATGAGTCTTGCGCGAGGATATGACCCGGAAAGCATGCAAGTAGTGGAGCTACAGCCTGCGAAGAAGCCAGTATTCGATGAAGCCACTGAATATGTTATTCGGAAGAAGTTAGAAGAACAACAGCGAGCGGCCGAGACGCGCGCTAGCTCTAAACAGCAGGAAGCGTTGCGCGGTGGGGACGCTATGGACGGCCACGTCACCACATCGACGCCAGGCAAAACGCTTCAACCGAAGCGTTGGAAACCGAAGGTGGTGCCCAAATTTGGTACGGAAGACGCTGTTGCGGTCGTAAAACCCAGGGGAACACTCAATTTTTCAAATTTCAAGGGCAGCAATCAAATCGGAAAAAAACTATGTATGCTGCTGCCGGGTTCCCGAGCTCGTCACAGGCACTCACTATTTGGATGGCGTGGGATCAGAACATAATTATTGTAGGAATTTGCGACGCACAGTTCATTCGGAACGTCCTTGCTTTCGAGAGTCTGCGGATTGGCGGCCGATTGCAAGCGGTGCAAGTCTACCTCAAGATGACGGACAACACGTGCCGTGGAGTAATTGAAGTGGATCCGAAGGTGTCGGAAGCGGATATTTCTGAAGCTATTTACTCGCCAGATGCTCCCGTGGTGGGTGTGCGGAAGTTAGGACAGTCGAACGCGGCAGCGATAACGTTCGAGGGCCGCAAGGTGCCGTTCAACGTATTCTACTGGGGAGAGGCTGTGCCGGTGCGCCTCTATCGGAAGACAACACCAGCTTGTACCTTATGTGGAACAGTGGGACATAGGGTGGACGTGTGCCCTAATCCGCGGGATGATCGCTGCCGAGCCTGCGGATCGGTCACCCCAGAGGAGGGGCACGAGTGCCAGCCCCGATGTCTAGTCAGCGGGGACCCCCATCTGAGGGGCTCCGCGGACTGCACCTGGAAATACAGGAGAGGTGCGGGAGCCGGGCGGAAGCCTGGCGGAGGGAAATCCAGCAACAAGCGTCAAGCCAGAGGGGCCCGGAAGGATTCGGGGCCTGGAACGCAAGCTCAGAAGCAGGTCGCGGCTCCATCGCCGCTACCAGAAACGAGGGCTGCAACGAGGGCCTCCCGGCAGGGACCTCAGGGAAGCAGTCGTCCAGCTGACAATCATAAAACCGGAGGAGCCGGAGCTGGGGCCGGGTCAGCGAAAACCACGGGCAGCAAGGTGAGCTGGGCAGAGGTTGCCACTTCCTCGGCTTGGCTGCTGAGAAACTTAAGGAAGAAAATAGTAGATTAAGGCAGGAATTGGCAAAGTATAAAACTCAGAAGCTTAGTGCGTCGGCATGGGGTGCAGACGTGCCTGAAACGCTTGCGGAGTCTGGAATGGAGGAGGATGCTTCCCTCCCTCCTACTCAGCAGGCAGAGGGCCCTGCCACTGAGGTTGCGGAAAAGCGCGAAGAGGAAAACAGTAACGTAGTGGCGAGGCAGACTGATAAAAAGGCTGCTGTCACACAGGAAGAAAGAATCCAGGATTGAGGCTGATGTGGAGCGGTGTTTGCAGAGGGAGCTTCCGCGTTTGGAGGCTCGCATAGCGCAAAATATACAGGCCAGCCTCGAGAGAACCCTACAAACTATTATTGAGAGAAGCGATCAAGCAGCTATAGAGAGGGGCAGTCATGGCGCGGTAAAGCGGGTCCTACAGGGAATCTAGGAGCCCCATCTGATTTAGCTACAGGCCTTTGAAATCAGAATTGATCGTAACCTTCAGGAGCTTGCGGACTGCACGCGGTCAAAGGTTCCTAAACTTACTGGCCGGATGGGTAACAGGCCGCTTGGAGCTGACGATTTGCCCGACACCGGAGTGGAAACACCAGGCGCGGCGTCCTTGAGTATTCAACATGGCCCGCCCTCCTAAGTTGCAGATTTTGCAGTGGAACTGCAGGGGGTTTAAGACGAAGAGGGAATCGCTACAGCAATACATTGAATCGTTGGAAAAATTACCAGATATCATTGCACTGCAGGACGTAAATACGGAAGCCAAACTGAGACCATACAGCGCACATCAAACCAACTCATCCACTTGCATTCTGGTGCATAAGGATTGCACGGCTGTCACAATTGAACTGGAGTTAACCACTGAGGTGGAGCACACTTTTATTCAGCTCTTACCGAACGTACGTACTAGCAGAAGTGCGTATGTATTGAACATATTGCTACGCGAGAGACATTCATCCTGGGGCAGACGACGAAGAAGACGGTTCTCTCTGGTGCTGGTGGCTGTCCACCATCTTGGCTACTGTGTCTCTCTCATACTGTAAATACAGTGTAAATAGTCCCGCCTTGTGCCGTTTTACGTAACATCTTTTTGGTGGAGGTGCTGGGTAGTTCCCTGTTTCGATCACGGAGCTTCGCAACGGCCAACTCATCACGCTTGCGACCATGTCAGTCGGTGCAGGCACATCGTCTTCACCCCCTGCCCCTCCCGTCGCTCCGACCTACATCGTTCTGCCTCCTGCTCGTGATCCTGGCGTATTTTCCGGCCAGGATGGAGTTGACGTCGACAAATGGCTCAACCTTTACGAACGAATCAGCGCCGGCTACAGGTGGGACCCGACCCTTATGCTCGCCAACGTGCATTTTTACCTCGATGGCCCACCGCGGGTGTGGTTCGAGACGCACGAGGCGGAAATTACCAGCTGGGACTCTTTCAAAGAGAAGATCCGCGACCTTTTCGGTGACAGCACTGGTCGGCAGCTTGCTGCGCGGAATGAACTTGCAACTCGTGCACAAACATCCTCCGAGTCATACGTCTCGTACATTCAGGACGTTATCGCTCTTTGCCGCCAGGTTGACGAGCACATGTCTGAGTCCGAGAGGGTTTCTCATGTGCTCAAAGGTATCGCCGACGGTGCTTTTAACCTGCTCGTCTATACCAACGTTGATACCGTCGACACAATCATCAAAGAGCGCCGGCGGTTTGAACACGCGAAGAGCCGCCGTATTACCCAGAAATTCACCCGGCTGCCCAATACGGCTGCAACTTCATCGTGTGATGCCGTTCGCCTGCCGCCCACCTGTGACCACGTTACTCGCATTGTTCGTCGCGAGATTGAAGCCGCCTGTCCTGCACCTATTCAACCCCCCGTGTTTACAACCCACGCCAGTGACCCATCGCAGCCATCGGTGTCCCTCATCCAAGCTGTCGTCAGGCAGGAGTTTGCTAATCTTGGCCTTCCATCAGCGTGCCCACTGACTAGTCCTGACGCTCGGCCTTATTCCTCTGGACCCACTCGACGCTCCTACACCTCTCCCGGCTCCTTCCGCAATCCTGCGGAATGGAGAACGCCCGACGATCAGCCCATCTGCTTGTCCTGCCATCAGGCCGGGCACATTGCTCGTTATTGCCGTCGCCGTTGGACCTACGTATCTCGCCAGACCTCCATGTACCCTACTCCTTTCAGACGTCCAGCCGCTGGTTCCCCTACTTACTACTCGTCGTCCTCCCACGAGCCTCTTCCGTCTGACGCCACTGCTCCTGTTCGCCGTTTCTCCCGCTCCCCGTCGCCGCAACGCCGCCAATCCCGCTCTCCGCAGCCTCGCCGCTTTTCCTCGCCGTCCTTCTCTGGACGATCGCCGCAGGAAAACTAGATAGTGCAGCTTATGGAGGTGAAGCTGCAATGCCATCGTCCCCTGCAAACCCTCTACTGACGCTCCCCACTCACCATAGCCTCCTAGAAGTCAAAGTCGACAATGTTCCTGTGACCGCCCTCATCGACACTGGCGCACACTTGTCTATTATGAGCGCCCCTTTACGCTGCCGCCTGCAGAAGATTATGACGCCGTCTACGACACAGACAATACGTGTTGCCGACGGTGGTGCTGTTCAAGTGATCGGAATGTGCACCGCCCGTGTCAGCATTGCCGGTCGTCACACTGTTGTCCTTTTTGCCGTCCTTGCTCACTGTCCCCATGACCTTATCCTTGGCCTTGACTTCCTTTCGGCACACTCGGCCTTAATTGATTGTTCTTCTGAAACGCTCTGCCTCGATCTTCCTCTTGTATCAGATGCCTGCGATACACCCGTCAGCCGCTTAAGCCCCACCGATTTTGTTCGCCTACCACCGCGAGCCGTCACGTATGTGTGTTTGTCATCGACCCCTCCCGTTCCTGACGGCGACTATATCGTCTCTCCGATTACAGACGTCCGCCTGACGCGCAATGTTACTGTGCCACATACCATCGCCACATTAGTTGATAACTGCGTGTTCCTCCCGCTACTAACTTTGGTCTGACCCCCCAAGTGTTGCCCCACAAGATGTCGCTTGCCCACCTCACCGCGATAACAGACTATGACGTCGAGGTTGTCGCCATAACTGCACCTGCGGAAGCTGCAGTTTCCCCGTCACCAAGTTCCGACGACAGCATTTTTCGCAACATGATTGGATCAGACCTTTCGCCTCACCAGGCCGACGCTCTTTGCCGGGTTTTGGCCTCATACAACGACATTTTCGACATTCGTGATCGACCCCTGAGCCAGACTAAGATTGTCGCCCACCGTATCAACACTGGCGACTCTTTGCCCATTCGAGGTCGACCTTACCGTGTGTCCGCATCAGAGCGCGAAGTGATTCAAAAAGAAGTGGCTAAAATGCTTGCGAAGGACATCATCGAACCATCATCTAGTCCTTGGGCCTCTCCCGTCGTATTAGTAAAGAAGAAAGACGGTTCCTGGCGTTTCTGCATTGATTATCGGCGCCTCAACAAAATCACCAAGAAGGACGTGTACCCTCTTCCACGTATT
The DNA here is from genome assembly GCF_013339745.2 of Dermacentor silvarum. Lineage (NCBI taxonomy): Eukaryota > Metazoa > Arthropoda > Arachnida > Ixodida > Ixodidae > Dermacentor > Dermacentor silvarum. The sequence continues at coordinate 277,253,620 of NC_051154.1, read as the reverse complement.
GACGACGCCCTCGACTGCCTCCATGGTGCCACCTTCTTTTCATCCCTGGACCTTCGATCTGGCTACTGGCAAATCGCTGTAGACGACCTGGATCGCGAGAAGACCGCCTTCGTGACCCCAGACGGCCTTTACCAATTCAAGGTCATGCCTTTCGGTCTCTGCAACGCACCAGCCACGTTTGAGAGAATGATGGACACACTGCTTCAAGGATTTAAATGGTCGACGTGTTTATGTTACCTGGACGACGTGATAATTTTCTCCCCCACTTTCGCAACACACCTTGAGCGGCTTTCGACCATTCTAGCAATCTTCCGACGAGCTGGCCTCCAGCTAAATTCCTCGAAGTGTCACTTCGCCCTTCGGCAAATTACTGTCCTGGGCCACCTCGTTGACGCTTCCGGTGTCCGACCGGACCCAGCAAAGATACGCGCTGTCACGAACTTCCCCGTTCCACGGTCTGTCCATGACGTTCGTAGTTTCGTGGGGCTTTGTTCCTACTTTCGCCGTTTTGTGAAAAACTTTGCGGCGCTCGCACGTCCACTCACTGACCTTCTCAAACAAGACGTCCCGTTTTGTTGGGGTCCTCTACAAGCTGACGCCTTCTCTGAGCTCATCGCCGCCCTAACGACTCCACCTATTCTTGCCCATTTTGACCCAGCTGCTCCCACGGAAGTGCGCACAGATGCTAGTGGTCACGGCATCGGTGCAGTTTTAGCCCAAAACCAACAAGGCGTTGACCGTGTTATTGCGTACGCAAGTCGTCTCCTATCGAAATCTGAACGCAATTACTCTATTACGGAACGGGAATGTCTTGCCCTTGTCTGGGCGGTTTCGAAATTCCGTCCTTACTTGTATGGCCGCCCTTTCCGTGTTGTCACCGATCATCACGCTCTCTGTTGGCTTTCTTCACTGAAGGACCCTACTGGACGACTTGGTCGTTGGGCGCTGCGCCTTCAGGAGTACTCTTACTCAGTTACCTACAAGTCTGGCCGCCTCCATTTGGACGCGGACTGCTTGTCCCGCTACCCTGTTGACCAACCAGAGGGACCGGACATCGAACCTAACCCCTGCGTTATGTCTATGTCTCAGTTTCTCCAGATTGGTGACGAACAACACCGTGATGATGCTTTGCGATCGCTCATTGAGCGGCTGGAATCCGCACCTAACGACGCCTCACTGCGCATGTTCGCCCTCGTGAATGGCACACTTTACCGTCGTAACGTCCAATCAGATGGCCCTGAGCTGCTTCTCGTTGTGCCTAAACAGCTGCGTTCAACGGTACTGCGTGAGCTTCACGACGAACCAACTGCTGGTCACCTTGGTGTGTCCCGCACGTACGACCATGTCCGGCGCCGCTTCTTTTGGCGCGGTCTCGCCCGGTCTGTTCGACGTTACGTGACCTCCTGCGACAAATGCCAACGTCGGAAACGTCCTGCCGCACCCTCGGCTGGACTGCTTCAGCCGCTCTCCATCCCGACCGAACCATTCTTCCGGGTTGGTTTGGACCTTCTCGGTCCTTTTCCTGAGTCACGATCCGGCAACAAGTGGGTCGCCGTTGCTATCGATTATGCGACCAGGTATGCAATCACTCGAGCGCTCCCCACCAGCACTGCTACTGACGTTGCCGATTTCTTGCTCCACGATGTTATTCTGCACCATGGCGCCCCTAGCCAATTGCTCACAGATCGAGGCCGCGCATTTTTATCACGAGTAATCGACGATCTCTTGCGCTCCTCCTCAACGCAGCACAAGTTGACCACTGCCTACCATCCCCAAACAAATGGCCTCACCGAGCGACTAAATCGCACCCTCACGGACATGCTCTCAATGTATGTTTCATCTGACCACCGTGACTGGGACCTGGCGTTACCTTACGTGACTTTCGCGTATAATTCCTCGCGTCACGATACCGCCGGTTATTCACCCTTTTATATGCTCTTTGGCCGTGAACCAACGTTACCGATGGACACCCTACTACCGGCTGCTGCCGCGCCGCCTAGCGAATATGCACGTGATGCCATCGCTCGTGCCGATCACGCTCGTCAGATCGCCCGCTCTAGGCTGTTGGCCTCGCAAGCGACCCAGAAGCGCCTCTATGACAGCCGGCATCACGACGTTCGCTTCTCACCCGGTGCCTTAGTTCTCCTGTGGTGTCCATTCCGCCGTGTTGGCTTATCCGAAAAGTTGCTATCTCGATACACGGGTCCTTACCGAATCGTCCGCCAGGTCACGGACGTCACCTACGAGATTGTTCCCGTCTCTCCGACTTTACCGCCGGCGATCACTCCCAGTGACATAGTTCACGTTAGCAGACTGAAAGCCTACCGCCTTCCTCCTAACGACAATGTGTGAAGTGCGCCGAGACGGCGCTTGCACCGCCGGGGGTAATGCTACGCGAGAGACATTCATCCTGGGGCAGACGACGAAGAAGACGGTTCTCTCTGGTGCTGGTGGCTGTCCACTTTCTTCGCTACTGTGTCTCTCTCATACTGTAAATACAGTGTAAATAGTCCCGCCTTGTGCCGTTTTACGTAACAATAAATAGTCGACCGAAAAGCAGGGGTGCGTCTTTTGACGAGATTTTCCAAAAGGCGGCGCAATTGGCAAAATCAGCCCCTCTTATCATAGTGGGGGATTTTAACGCGTATAGCTTTTTGTGGGGTTATAGTAAGGAGGATATTAATGGCAGGAAACTCGCTGCGGCCATCTCAGACGTAGCTTTGACGATTCTTACGGACCCGCAGCATCCGAAGAGGATTGGCAACAGTGTCTCGAGAGATACGTGCCCAGATCTCTCTTTGATTAAAGGAGTGAGAAATTATGAATGGCATAACACGCAGGAGACCTTGGGGAGTGCCCACTGCATTCTCAAGATCGGCCTGGACTACAATAAACATCGCAAACCGAGAGGGCAGGCCAGGCTCACGGACTGGTCGTTGTTCCGAAAGGCGGAAGATGCTACGCTTACCGCGCCCATTGAAAAGTATGAGGAATGGGCCGAGTCATTGCTGGGAGTAAGGGATCGCTTTACGCGTACGCTCCAGACCTCAGAAGAAGTTCCAGCTATCGACAACCACCTGGTATACATATATGGGAGGCGAGAAGAGGTCTAACGCGGCGGTGGAAGAGGCAAAAGTATAACCGCAAGCTCAAGATCAAGATCGCGGAATTACCGTCGCAAGCGGAAGAGTATGCATGGACCTTGGCCAAGAACAATTGGTTGGCAAAATGTGACTCCTTGAAAGGCAGTCTCGGCACCATGGCGGCGTGGCGTCTTCTTAGGAGTTTGATAGAGCCAACCAAGTCGCGTGGGGAGCAGCAACGTAATCTCAAGAGAGCCCTGCATGGCTTCGCGGGCATGGACGAGCAGCTGGTTGCAGCCCTCACCAGCAAATATATCTGTACGATGAAAGACAACGAGCCAGTGCGGGAGTATGAAGGTATGGAGAATCCGGACCTGGATCGGGAGTTTGAGGTCGAGGAAATACAGGCGGCGCTTATGGCCATGAGGCGGAGCACGGCACCAGGGAACGACAATGTGACGGTGGGATTGCTTGCCAATCTTAATCGGCAGACGCTCGTAAATCTCACGCAATACATCAACGAGTGCTGGTGAAGTGGAAAGCTACCCAGGCCGTGGAAGACGGCTGATGTAAGCTTCATACCCAAGCCTGGAAAGGAGGTGAACTTCAATAACCTGAGGCCAATCTCGCTTACATCGTGCGCAGGAAAGCTTATGGAGAAGGCGGTGCAACTGCGTCTGTCGACGTATCTAGAAGACCAAGACCTTCTGCCTCACACGATGTTCGGGTTTCGGGCACACTTGTCAACCCAGGACGTATTACTACAGTTGAAGATGGAAGTGATCGATCCCCTGCGCAAGCGCAACAGTAGGGCCATACTGGCACTGGATCTTTAGGGGGCTTTCGACAACGTGAAACACTCCAAGATTCTTGAAAATCTACAGGGTACTCATTGCGGAAAGCGTACCTTTTATTACATCAAGGACTTCTTGCAAGATAGGCAAGCCCACATCATGATTGGTGACACGAGGTCCGAGCCGATACTCATGGGCACCAGGGGTACGCCTCAGGGAGCAGTCCTTTCTCCACTGCTCTTCAACGTTACCCTCATGCACCTGCCGGAAAAACTCAATGCCGTAAAGGGAATTCGTCACGGCCCTTACGCGGACGATATAACCATATGGACAACGGAGGGCAGCTTGGGACAGATGGAGGCGGGGGTCCTCCAGGAGGCTGCCACCACAGTTGAAAACTATGCAGCAGAATGCGGACTGCGCTGTTCCCCGGACAAGTCGGAGCTCCTCGTCTTGCGCCGGAAGGGGGATACTGCATCGCTGGAAATCTCGGTCCACGACACACCTATTCCCGTCGTGGAGACACTACGTATTTTGGGGCTGCTCATTAACAACACGGGTGTGAACGCAGCCGCAATCACTAAGCTCCGAACGGTGTGTGAGCAAGTCATCCGTATGATATCTCGGATCACAACCAAGAAGAGGGGTATGCAAGAAAAGCACACCCTTAGGCTAGTGCAGGCGCTTATCCTCTGCCGAATAGTGTACGTGGCCCCGTACCTTCGGATAAGGAAGAGCGATCTAAACCACATGGACGTTATCATTCGAACGGCTTATAAAAAGGCGCTCGGTCTGCCCATGAAAACATCTACGGAGCGTCTGCTACAACTTGGAATACACAATACGGCTGATGAATTGATTAGCGCCCATCATACAAGCCAGGTAATGCGATTAGCCACAACCAAGACGGGCCGCAGGGTCTTGGAGGATTTGAACATCTGCTTTCCGCAACAAATGGCTGGACGACAAGATATTCCTCGGGAGTGGCGGAACAAATTCCTCACGCTTCCTCTTCCTAAAAACATGCACCCGGAGCATCACCAGGCCAGAAAAGTGGCAAGGAGCAAGATGATGAACAAGTGCTGTTCCAGAACAGAAGGGACCTTCTTCGTGGACGCTGCGGGTCCTGTAAAGGGGATATCGACAATCTCAGTGATGCACCAAATGCAGATTGTAGACGGGCTTTCAGTTCGTGACAGGGAAACCTTGGCTGTGGAGGAAGTGGCGATAGCCCTAGCCGCGACACACTCCGCGTCAGAATACATTATTACAGATTCGCAGGCGGCTTATAGAAACTATATGCGTGGTAGGATCACGCCGATGGCATGCAAAATTCTTAGTCAAGGTAAGACTCGCGCTGCACCTAAGCAGCTGATATGGGTACCAGGTCACGAGGGGGTTGAAGGGAAACAAGAGTGCACATGCTTCAGCCCGAGCTTTTCTTCCCCGGGATCCTTCTACGTCCTCCTTTGCTGACTTTGTCTCCCCCTCTCCGTTAACAACATACTCAGAGACACTACAGCATCTGCGCCTTGAGAGGCATACATTGCCGGGGCCCGCTAGGGGTCTTAATAAATCAGAAGAGTGTCACCTCCGTCGGCTACAAACTATGTCATTTAATAATCCATCTAGGCTTCACGCCATAGAGCCCGAGTGTTTTTTGGCGCAGTGCAAATTTTGTGGCCAAAAGGCAGACTTATACTATATGGTATGGGCTTGTCAGAAAAATAGCAGTATTTCCATAATAAATCAGCCAACTTGGAAGGACTGGGAGGCGGCCCTGTCTAGCTCGGACCTGGAGGAGCAACGAGCCCTCATCGAAAGAGCACGGGCAGCGGCTATTGCCAACGGCTGTTCCGGACTAGGGATCGACCTGACCATATCTTCCCGTAACCCAAGGTTTACTTTCTTATTTTCAATAAAAGTTTTTATCATCATTAGAGGAAGCGTTGGTTTAACGTTCGTAATGTTTACGGACGCTAAGAAATACCGTTGTCAAACATGGCGGCACCACTGGCTCCCGCTTCAGCATGAATTCTCGTGATGGTTGCAATCCCACTCGCGTAGATCACCAGTAACTATGGAAATGAGCTTTCGCTTTCTCTAAACTCAACTGAAACGTTAGTGTTGAGCGCATAGCACGCCCATTTTCTGAGATCCCTCGGCGATTCCGCCGACCGTAAGCCTAACGCAACACGTCCGCATACGTTGCCGCATAGCAACACCATACTGGCGGAGGCTCGGTATCGCGTTGATTGCGCCCTTCGTCTGAATCGCATCTCGTCTCGCGCTGCGCGCCTGCCTAGGGCGCGTTTGTAGGGCATTTTTCCGCTGCCTGACAGTAAGCGCTTGCGTGGCTCAGTGGTAGAGTATCTGACTCCCACGCAGCGGGCGCGCGTTAGATCCCGGCGGGGAACCGGGTATTTTTTCCGCATTTCCGGCGATAACGGTTACGGACACCGGCCACTGGCCGCGGCGGCGGCGCCGGACATCGTCGCGAACCGAAACGGCTATTGGAATAAGCCCATAACAGCTTACACTGTAAAAGAAAGAAAACGAGCGCAATCAATCGGCCTGCTTCGCTGTGTTTTGAGCACCGTGTAAGAGGTGTCGCCACTATTTGGGTGAGGACACTTCTCGGCTTGCTTGCGAGACGCGATCCACCAGATAAAGTAGCAGCGTCGCGCGCCCGTCGGCCCCAGTGACGGCAGCGGATACCTATCGGTGGTACGACGCAACTTCAAGACTAAAAAGGTTTTTATTCGTTTAATCACCCGTTGGTATAGCAACTGGTGCTTGGCAGGAAATCCGAAATGATTGAGTGACGCGCGAAAGTAGGTCACCGTGGTGAGGGGACAGCGTAGGGGAGAGCGCATCACCTTGACGAAGCAGATACGGCGATACGACGCCGCTTACAGATGTTGTTCTCTGGCTGCTTGTGGTATCCGAGCGTTCCTTGCCCTCGCAAGCTCTTGTGTTCGTTTTAACTGAAGTTGTGTTTTGCCGCCGATAGGTATCCGCTGCCGACACCGGGACGGTGGACGTACGCCGTTGTATGCATTATGTGGTCATTCGCGTCTCGCCAGCGTTCTCACCTAAAGAGTATATATCTTACCCGTGGTCTCAGGCTTTGCGCGGCCTAGTGCAAGCTTTCGCCTTTTTTTCTCTCTCTCTTAGCTCAGCGCGCCGCGGAGAGAAGAGAGGCGGGGGTCGGGAAAGGAGGGAGCTGGCGAGGAGGAGACCGCGTGCGCATGCACCGCGCCGCCCTCCTGGTTGTCATGGCTACGGCGCGGTAGTTTCTTGATACGAAACCCAAACCACACATTACGGCTGGCTTAAACAGCTTCGCTGCTAAAGAAACCCGTATGCCCCAAACTCCAATATCCAATAACACCTTATGACATATGGGAAAAACAAGTTCTTGTATGGGATTCTATATGTTTCATACCGGATTATTGAATATGGTAGTTATGGGGCATATCGATTTTTAATAGCGCGATGCCGGATTTTCTCCGACATGGGGCCCTTAACTTAAAATTCCGAGGTGTCCTTAGCTATCGCCTAAGAGATGCGAAGGCGAAAGCCTTGAAAAGCCTACTGTAATTCATCTTAATCCACCTTAATCATCTCTAATTCAACCTAATCCACCTTAATCTTCCTTCATTCACCTTAACCAACCTTAATCCACCCTCATCCTCTCTAACCCACCTTAATCTTCTTTCACCCACCTTAATCAATCTTAATCCACCTTAATCCTCCTTAACACACCTTAATCGACCTCAATCCACCCTAATCCACCCTGATTCACCTTAATTCTTATTACACATTAATCCTGCTTAATCGAGCTTAATCCAGCCTAATGCACCTTGATTCAATCACTAATCGATCATTAACTTTGCTAATAATTAACCATCTCTTATACACGGCCGGGCTTACTTTGGTTCGCTTCTGGCCTTCTTGGGGTCGCATGACTTTCTGTACCTTAAAACGCGACCTTGAAACAGAGATCTAAGGCTTTCGCCTTCATAATGAATAATTTGCATTGCCCTTGTTAATCATGATTGTGCTTATGTATTGGAATCGTAATCAAACTTAATCAGGCTTAAGTGATCTTAATTACCCTTAAGGAATCGTGATTAGCCGTAATCAATTTAATGTTAAGCAATATAAATTGGACTTAAATCATCTTAGTTACCAGTATTTACCCTGGTTATCTTTACTCACTTTAATGTGAATCAGTCCACATTATGATTTAATAATTTTAAGTACCCTTAAATAATTTTGATTAGGCTTAATGTTTAACAATAAATGTTTTTAATTTGCTAATAATTAATTTATATATATAATTTATATATTAGTCTTCATTTGGCTTCCTTACCCTTCCTTGTCTTCAGTAGGGTTCCTCACCCTTCCTTAGTCTTAAGGAGAATTATTTGGGCTTGAATAATTTCATCTTAAGTAATCTAATTATTAGTTTTTAACCTTAATTACTCCTAATACCACTTCAGTACTACGATATATAGACATAGATGTCTTTAGGCATAAGGCGCATTGTCATATATACCCCGATATACTACTATGGTACATATCCTGTTACGCGTTAGAGCCAGTCGGACATATTTCCGAAAGAAATAGCCGTAAAATGCTGACGCATTGAAAGGGCCAATATATTTCTTCACTGTAAACTTTGAATCAACTTTGATTTATTTTTGCTAAAGCGCCGCAATCGTGGCGCGCAATGAAGGATGTCGTCAAGTACAACAACAAAACTGCTTATGGAGCCAAGTAAAGACCCGACCTGTAAAGATAAGCTACCTTCAAAAGCCACAGTTCTTGTTCAAGGTAGCTTTTATGTATCTTCTCCATATCTACTCAGCAATGCGGGCAAACTTATTCTTGTTGATATATTTTTGAATCACTTTGATATGAACACAGAATCTTTAAGCTAACATACCTAACATTTGGAAAAAGGAGACTGAAACCAGCGTCCATCTGTACTTCTGGTCACAAAACTTCCCCGAAAGCTTTATACAGGGTGCTCAAAATTAAGCTTTATGGTTTTCTTAAAATTAGGCACTGGGAGGCACGCGAAAACCACCTGCGCAAATAAGTAATGTGACAAGGGGGCGCAAAGTGAGATGATAATTATCGCTGTCAGCAGCCCAATTAACTAAAGTTGAATAATTAACTTTTTGTTGACTGCAGTAAGTGGGTAAGTTTCTAATAAAAAGTTAGAGGCAGTCGTGTTTCGACACAGTATCAGTTGGAAGAATTCTTCTAGCGTGTCTGTGCTCCGAGATATCCGACTCTAAATTTTAATTGTAGTTCGAATTATTACGCATGCAAGAGAGTTTGCATAGGCGCGAAGTTCCTCCCTGAAGAGAAGCGGCTGTTGCGGGCGGCGTTTACTCTCACAACGGAGCGGAGGCATTTGCAAAGATGATAAGTGTTCCCCTTCCCCTCTCGGCTGGCAAAATAAAAAATCGAAGAACCCGGAACCGCTTTCGTAAGACGCGACCGTGCAGCCTGTAACGGTAGCGGCAGCGAACCTTGCGAACTCAGCGGCTATAATTCGTATATTGAAAGATATGCGTAAAATTATTAATTTAAAAGTTAATTCGCCTAATTATGTTAATTATTCAATTAGGCGTTTTGATTTTTCGTGGAAGTAATGACCGCCTCATCGAGTAGTTTAGATCAAGGATTATAATTTTGCTATCTGCCACAGGCAATTTTAAAAATTTGTTGCAGCTAAAATGAAAGACCCTGTATATGCATGCAGTGCTAAGGCTATAGCAAACTTGTTTATGAGTGCTGGAATCCTGTTAGGTTTGCTTTGTGGGTATATATGTGTATTGGGAGAGCGGCCACTTCGTGTGACCGGAAGTGAGCGCCGCCGCAGTAGGGTCAGCACGTGTTCAGGAGGACTTGGAGCAGCGGCACAAGAGTGAATAATTTACGACCTCCGTCAGCATTTAAACACCTATACATAAATATATGCAATTTTTCGTTATTCTGACGCCAAATCCTGAGCAGGTAGAAGGTTTCATGCCACTTCCTGTCAAAATACCGTCATTTCCAACAAGAGAGAGACACGTCGTCTGCTCGAGCAGACGGCGCGCTGCGCTTGCCGCTGCTAGGTCGCTGCTCGCCGCATCGAGTCAATCGGAATGTCAGCAGAAATATAAACGGACGTTCCCCCAACCAAGTAGAGTCGTTTTAGGCAGGCGAACGATATATATGCATCGAAATAAAGCACCTCTGCCACGCGTGCCCATAGCCGCGCCAGCAAACGAGCGAAAAAGTGGCCCCCAAAACACGGGCTGCCCCTTGAGGCAGCGGCGTGCGTAGAGTAACATTAAGTGGCTGCGCCTCGCGCCGCCCTCGGATCCCCTACCTTAATACACTATGGAGTTGGCTTTGCCGGATCAAACCTAAACATGTAGCGGTGCATGCTTTACAGACAACATTCCGTGGCTTCTATGTTTCTCTCGTCCTTTCTGGCTGCGCCTCGCGCCGCCCTCGGATCCCCTACCTTAATACACTATGGAGTTGGCTTTGCCGGATCAAACCTAAACATGTAGCGGTGCATGCTTTACAGACAACATTCCGTGGCTTCTATGTTTCTCTCGTCCTTTCCGAAGAGTAGGCAGGCGTTGTGCCCCTTCTGGTGGCAGGTGCCAGCCTTGCTTCTCGTTTTCTCTTTCCTGTGTATATGTTTACAAATCAAATAATAATAATTATAATTATAATTCCGTGGCAACGGTACACGGGTTACAAGTCACGCACTGTTCATTATAATTCAGACATTGTGCATTTGTTTACCATCTGACGGAGACTCGTCCAGGCAAGTTTTACAGTGAAGCGGACAAGGGGAGTTCCGCAAGGGTCTTCGGGTGATCGTGAAGGCACGGCATGCGGCGGTGGGGTCATTATAAAAAAAATTGACCTTGTGTATCTTTCGTTCGAACAGAACAAGAACGATTACGCGCATTTTTAACACCAGTATTTCGCTATTTCTACCCCCATGTAGTGCTCTACCGGCTCCACGGTGGATGTCAGCTACGGGGTTGTACAGCTAAGCCATCGCGGTGGCTACCGTAGCTTTTAGCCACCGTAGCTAGGGCGATGAAAGCTGACGCCGTGATGCTGCAATGCAGCCAGCCTACGGGGTCGTTCCTAAGATTTTCAACTAAAACGTTAATAATAATTATTTTAAAAGTCACTTTGCGCACACCTCATTGGAATAATACAACTTCTTTGCGTGTTTTGTTTTAGCCATTATTCCGTACTTATCACTTCCCACGTCGCATTTTACCGTATGCACGTTAAAGGCCATCTTGAAGTTTGTGCTGCTGCGGCGGCGAAAGCTGATGTCCTGAAAGTCCAGCAACGCCGCCTGCGTGCAACTGGCCGTATGACCAGGACGTCGGTGACAACGCAAAGGCGGCGTCTATGATGAATCAGCATAATATCTGCCAACAAACAGACGTTTAGTACTCTTGAAGAGGGAGAATACAACTTAAATTATGGGGTTTTAGGTGCCAAAACCACGATTTATTTATTTATTTATTTATTTATTTATTTATTTAATTATTAAGAAAACACCTTACGGGCCCTGTCGGGCATTGAGTAAGGGGGGCAATGTAACAATGAGCTGTTGAGTACAATGGAAACAACTCAAAAAATAAATCTACAACTGTACAGTGGCTGAACTAAAAGACAAAACAAAGCACAGAATGCCCGAGCATAACATCAAATAGGAGATTAAGCAAAAATCGCGCACAGGTGTTCACGGAATATTTTACGATCGGTTATCGAGACGATTTCATCGGGAAGACCATTCCAGTGAGATATGGCACGAGGTACAGCAGATAAATTGAAAGCAGCAGTTTACCAAATATGCGCTTGAAGTTAAGATGATTACGTAATCTTGAGGACGTACGGGCGGGGGTTTCGAGGGGTAATATGCATGGCTTATCGAAATGAACATATTTGTGAAGTAGACAGAGCAAAGCGATCTTGCGGCGGATGTCGAGGGGCTGTAAAGAAATATCGAGCTTAATCTGCGTTATACTGGAGCTCCGATTAAAATTACGAGTGATATATCGGGCAGCCCTGTTCTGTATGCGTTCAATCATGGTTATTAAATATTCTTGGTATGGTGACCATATAGCAGATGCAAATTCTAATTGCGGGCGTACAAACGTCAGGTATGCTAACTTACGCACGTCAGCAGTTGAGTTTTGCAAGTTGCGCCTGAGAAAGCCAAGCGTTTTAGATGCAGTTGCGCAAATTGTAGTAATATGCGAAGACCAAGAAACGTTACTAGTGAGGTTCACACCAAGATATTTGTAGGTAGTGGTACGTGACAAATTCGTGTTATTTAACCTATATGGGAATATGGAACTAGTGCGCTTGCGTGAGAACGATATAATATTACATTTGGGGGGGGGGTTACGAGACATTTTCCATATGTTACACCAGTCGGTAATACTGTGAAGGTCATGTTGCAAGGTGGTATGATCGTTAATGGAATTAATCGCTCGGTAAATAACGCAATCGTCGGCAAACAGTCGTATGCTAGAGGAAATGTTTGAAGGTAGATCGTTAATAAATATAAGAAAAAGCAGAGGCCCCAAGACACTCCCCTGTGGTACACCAGACGTGACCTCAGTAATAGAAGAGGGACAATCGTTAACAACGGTGAATTGGCTACGAAGCGATAGGAAGTTTCTAAGCCAAGAAAGGGTTAGTGAGTCGATACCTAGATGAGATAATTTAGAAATGAGCCGGCAGTGGGCAACGCGATCAAATGCCTTTGAGAAGTCCAGGAAAATGGCGTCTATTTGTTGACTGTTGTTCATACTGAAGTGTAGATCGGTGGTGAATTCCAGTAACTGTGTTTCGCAAGATAGACCTTTCATGAAGCCATGCTGTTTCTGGAAGAAAAAGTTATTTTTTTCTAGGTGCGCGTAAATGTGCGACGCGATTATGTGTTCAAGCAGTTTGCATGACACAGATGTTAGCCATATTGGGCGATAGCTTTCTGGCTTATGTTTATCTCCAGTTTTAAAAATAGGGACAACCTTCGCAATCTTCCAGTCAACGGGCAAGACACCAGACGATAAGGACTGCTTGAAGATATGGTATAGAATGACACTTGAAATAGATACTGTTTTTTAATAGCTTAGTCTTAATATTGTCAATACCACAGGCAGATATTTTTTTAAGTTTGTTAATGAGGCTAACAATGCCTTCAGTTGAAATGTTTATGGGTGCCATGAATGGGTAATCGAAATCCGGAACCACTGGAATATCGGAATGGTCTTCCCTTGTAAAAACAGAAGAAAAAATGCATTGAATAGTGAAGAACATTCCCCGTCTGAAAGAGGTTTTTGGTTGTCGTCTAGCAAGGAAATATCGGAACTGTGGTCGGGTGTTATCGTTTGCCAAAATTTTCGCGGATTAGTCTTCAAAAGAGAAGGTAAGTCGTGAGCGAAGTACTTGTCTTTAGAAGTGCGTAAGGCAACAGTGTAGTGACTAAGAAAAGTTTTGTACTTGCTCCACGAGGACTCGGTTGCACGGTTTATCGCACTGTGGTAGAGACGCTTTTTTTTTCATTACGAAGTGTTCGCAGTTTTTTATTGAACCATGGTTTGGTCTTGTCGTTGGCTGCCGAAACGTACGGAATATATCTGTCTGCAAGAGCGAGTAATTTGTCTTTGTAGAGTATCCAGTTTTCGTTAACAGAACGTTGGGGAAAAGACGGCAAAAATGAGTCATTGAGAAAAAACTCAAGTTCGGTGTTGATGGCAACGTAGTTACCTTTGTTATAATCGCGAATCTTTTTATACTGAAATCCAGTAAATAACATGGGTACCCGAAGCGTTAGCAGCTTATGGTCACTATAACCGTCAGAAATTAAGACGGGACCCACGGTTTCAGATGCAGTAGTTAGTGCCAAATCTAAAAGGTTATTGTCACGGGTGGGTTGATTGATTACCTGAGAAAGATTTAAGTCCAGAGCTAATTCAATGAAATCGGTTGCGTGCTTGCACGAAGATGACAAGCACGGCCAATCGATTTGGGGGAAATTGAAATCGCCAAGCAGGTAAACGTAACCAGTAGGACATTTCTGCATGGCAGTAGTAACGCTTTCGCGTAGATCATCAACAAATGGAAGGGACATTTCAGGGGGCCGGTAACAGACACCAACTAATATGTTTCCGCAAGTGGTTTGACAGGCAGCCCAGATGATCTCACGCGAGGATGAGGTGTCAACTGCATAGGACGAAATCCTTTTATTTATTGCAAGCAGGACACCACCGCCCCTTTTATCATTGCGATCATGCCGATAAATGTTGAATATGTCACTTTGTGTAAAAATTTCATCATCTGAAACATCGTGGTGCAACCATGTTTCCGTTAGAGCTCGAATGTCAGGATTGCTATCTTCTATATAAGAACAGAATATATCGCGCTTATTTAGTATGCTACGTATGTTAGTGTACGATATTGTGAGCAAGCGAGATGAGTCAGTAGAAAGGGGCAGTTTAGGAACTCGTGCACCCGCAGATTTATTTAGCTATCTGCTACATAGTACGACGGTGTCAGTATCAACATCGTACATGTATTCCTTGTTATTAATCCGCATTTTGTAAAGTGACAGTTTGCACGGTTTATCCTGTACTCTTGCATATTCTAGCAGTTTTTTTCTTGCTAAGCGAGTGCTTATTTGATTATGAGGCACGCCGTAGTGGGGGACTCCGGAAATTTTGACCACCTGGGGTTCTTTACCGTGCACCTAAATCTAAGTACACGGGTGTTTTCGCATTTCGGCTCGATCGAAATGCGGCCGCCGTGGCCGGGTTTCGATCCCGCGACGTCGTGCAGCCCAACACCATAGCCACTGAGCAACCACGGCGGGTACACGTATACAACTTCGTTGTCTTTGATCTACCACTTGCTAAGATTGGCATTACATATGTGAATATTTTTTAAGCATTAAGAACAACGGTTGTGCTTGCACCATTGAAAAATTCGGTATAGTTCCTTGGAAGATTTGCGATTCTACCACGACTCACCTGGATTTTCATTTCCTTTATTTTATGTTTGTATTTTTCGGCGGCCATATGAGAAAATTTCCAGTAAATGAGAAACTTGATAAAGGGTTAAATTTCAGAATCTATTATGGAGATATATGCGCAGTAATGATGAGTGTGTAAATTTACGAAATTTGGGTAAAGATCACCGACTGCAGTGTATCGATTATGCACAGACTAGATTATATATTTGCGTGACAGTGATCCAATCTCGACGCCGCACCAACAGGTCGACTGAGATTTTTAGACGGACGTGAAGAGAAAAGGACGAAATATTCAGCGTCAATGAAAGACGCTGTCGACGGCATGCAACTTGTATACTGTTGGAGAAGCGAGATTGTGTGAAGCCTGTTAGTGGCAGTGTGACCTTTTGATATATTCTACGTCGAAAAGGCTCGAGAGCGAAACATCTAGTTATAAAGGAAAACGCAGAACAAGAAAACCATTAAAAAAGGTGTAAAATATTATTACAGCAGAAGTATCGCCCATTGAAATTATAATTATAGACTAGGAGAGATCGAGGCTCCCTTAAAAAAAGGTAAATTATGGGGTTTTACGTGCCAAAAGCAAGATACGATGATGAGACACGCCATATTGGGAGACTCCGGGTTAATTTTGACCACCTGGGTTTCTTTAAGGTGCACCCAATGCACGGCAGACGGGCGTTGTTACATTTTGCCCCCATCGAAATTCGGCCGTCGCGGCCGCGATTTGATCGCGTGCCCCGGGATTAGCAGCACAACACCAAAGCCACTACGCCACCACGGTGGGTCATGCTTTCTCTTCTTTTCTCTCTTTTTTTTTCAATCGAAGCAAATTGGAAAACCTGGGTGCAGTTAAATAGTAGCTTTCTTCCACATTTTAGAAACAATGCTACAAGTGTCACCACAATGGTGTAGTGCGTCTGAGATAGAGAGACAATGTTAATCGAGTCCTTGATGGGGTCAAAGGCGGCCAGATGGGCGGGAGGCAGCCCCTCTCGGCCCCTCCCTTAGACGGCGGCCAGTCCTTGCAGTCTAGCGGCGTCCGTTCCGACGACCCAGAGCTGATCCTCCGGGTCGCTGCTGAGCAGCATAGCCTCCCGCAGGTCAGCAGCTGTAATTGTGAGTGTAGGGCGAGTGCGTTTGTGTGGATGTGTGTGCGCGCGTGTGTGTGCGTACGTATGTAGATTTCAGGTCGACTATACCGCGTCACGAGATTCCATCCGGTCACATCCTACAGTTCGGCTCAACGGTGTTCTTACTTTTTTTATAAACAAATGCGCAAGGCTTGTAGGGAGTCGAGGGGCGTCACTAACATAATGACGAGCGTTGTACATTAGGAACCGTTAAATGATTCGATGGTAAAAGAAAGTTCTCTTTAGCTAGTCGGCCGCGTTTCTTTTTTTCGCATTTCCATACAAATTAACGTATGCACCACATAAAAATATAAACTGTCAGTCGTGCAAAATAATAACATCGACAAAAATGGGATCACGCACTTTGTTTTATCAATGTTCACACAGACGGTTACGAGCATTTATTTGTGTGTGTGTGTGTGTGTGAAGGAAGGAAGGAAGGAAAGAGTGGAGAAGGAAAGGCAGGGAGGTTAACCAGTTCAGCACAACCGGTTTGCTACCCTACACATGGGAGCTGGATGAGGGGGAATGAAAGATGGGGAGGAGAGAGAGTGAGCCCATAACACAGCACACACATCGTCAGTCACAGTCCGTCACTCTTGCGTGGTACGTGACATCACTGTCATAGCCGCTTGTCCAAGCCCGTTTCCTTTAAAAACCCAAGTAGTCCCTTCGTCGCCTTCAGCTGCGATGTCTTCTGTCAACGACACGTGAGAATGGTTTCAATTGACATTGGTCTATTGTCCAGGTGTGCTAGAACGGACGCCAGGGACTGTCTCGGAACATTATATTCAGGACAGTCGCATAGAATATGTTCTAGCGTCTCCTCGCAAAGACAGGCATTGCAAAAAGCTTTGTCGGCCATTCCAATGAGGAATGAATAAGATTTTGTGAATGCCACCCCTAACCATAAGCGATAAAGCATAGTGGCCTCTTTTCGGCGGATTCCAGTTGGCATACAGAGATGCATCAAAGAGGGCAGGTGGTAGTGACGATTGCTCCGGTTGGTCTGGCTGCTTGGTGTGCACCATAGAGAGAGCGTGATCTCCTGTGCAAGCACTCGAAGTCTGCTGGCTGCGTCGGACCGTGAGAGCGGTATGGCCTTTTCCTGTGTGTCGTCAAGAGCTGCCCGAGCGGCATTATCGGCGTTTTCATTCCCTATGACGCCGCAGTGACTTGGAAGCCACTGAAACGTCACGTGGTATCATTTCTCCTGTGATGTATGGAGTAAGTATTTAATATCGAATACGATCTGTTCGTATGGCCCGCGACGCAGAGCTGATAGCACAGATTGTAGGGCTGCCTTTGAGTCACTGAAGATTGACCATTGTCGAGGTGACTCCCGATTGACGAAACGAAGTGCAGCACGAAGAGCAGCTAGTTCCGCAGATGTCGATGTCGTTGGGTGGTCAGTCCTGAAGCTAATGGTAATAGCTCTTACGAGGACAACCACAGCACCGGACGAACACTGGAGGTTTGTGGAACCATCAGTATAAATATGTACACTGTCCGCATACCTCTCGTGTAGAAGAAGCAGAGACAGTTGTTTCAGCACAGGTGACGAAAGCTCAGATTTTTTTCTTGATTCCTGGTACAGTGAGATGTACTGTGGGCTAATAAGACATCAAGGGGGTATGGATGGTTTAGATGCAGCGGTGAAGCCAGAGGGAAGTTTGTCGTTGTACTTAATGATAGTTTTAGAGAACGATGCTTGGCGCCGGTCTGAAGGTAGTGTTGCAAGGTGGTGATAGGGGGCACGTGCAAAATGTTTGATGTGCGTTCTCAGGGCTTCCACCGTAATGTGAGTTTGCATCGGAGGGTCCCGAGCAATCGCAATAGTTGCCTCTGTTGACGTGCATCTGGATAAACCAAGGGAAACTCTGAGTGCTTGAGCTTGTTCTGCCTGCAGAACACGAATATTGTAAATGCTCAAAATATGCAGCAGCGATATACTCCCATGTGAACGGGGTGCAACTCCGAGACAAGTACGGCCGACAAATATTGCACCTTTTGCGACGAAAGGAAAACGAGGTGCACGCAGAGGATCGTAAGAAGACTTTGAAAAGATGCACAAAAAAGAAAAAAAAGAGATAAGGAAAAATCAAAGCACTGCATTATACGCAAATAATTTTTTTTAGCTTTTCAATCTTATTTCAAAAGTTCACCTTTGATTGAGCGGTTTGTCCTAAGTTGTACTGATGTTGCTATTCGCACTTCTATCCTTTGTATATTTTTTGTGATTTGTCTGATTAAGCGTCTACGAAAGCCGTCGTGATTTTGTTAAAATCGTCTTCATTGACCGGGAAAAGTGCATGAGAAGTTGGAATTCGGCACAATAAAGTGTTCTATTCAGTAACGTATTCGTAAAAAAATTTTTAAACATAAAATTAAACAATTCAGATAAGGTTAATCCAGGAGCTCCCATCCAGGCTTGTGAACGGCGAAATTGTTTCTTTTTTTGGCAGGCATTGCTTCAATTTAGGAGACGTTTGTTGCAAGTACTTAAAGGGAAGCTGAAGAGGTTTTAGAATTGGGAAATTTACTCACGTTAGGAAGGCTGACACTAGTGAAATTCAACTCCTGCAGTTATTTTCTCGATTATGTGCGAAGCAGAAATGCGATCGCCGTTGAAATTTTCGTTCAAGCTCCGCCCACCTAGCTCGCCGAGCGTAGCGGCGAAAGACCGGGCGCTATAGGATGACGTCAATACAGGCGTCACGTGAGCGCTCTATTCGAATCACGCACCTCGCCGATACCTAGGATTACGCCACGAGCGTCTTCGCCATCAGAGCCCGTTTCCCGACCCGCGGTGTCTCGCGCAGACGCTGCGGCTTGTTTTCGCTAAATTAAAGCGACTAGCGGTGACTTATTCTGGCCCGTAAAATTATAATTGTCTTATTCAGGCGACGAAAAACTATAATAATTCGTTGAAAGCTCACTCTTCTTGAAAAGTGCTTCAATTGCCCTTTAAGGAATACATCATGGAATCAATGTAGTTAAAGCTTTCAGCGCGGTGCAGGCGCGTTCGCGACTTGCTGATTCTTCAAAGGCGAATTGGTAAAACGCCCAGGTGAAAATTCCTTGTTGGTTTCCTGCTGGGAGCTGCTGGTTTGTACTGGTTTCTGATAGAACCAGCAAGTAACCTGCTGGTTTCTTGCTAGTTGTGCTGGTTCCCGCAGGGTGCTTACTTGTTTTCTATTGGTCCCAGCGGGCTGCCTGCTGGTTTGCTGATGGTTCCAGAGGGTGCTTACTGGTTTTCTGTTGGTCTTGGCAGGCTGCGTGCAGGCTTGCTGCTGGTTCCAGCAGAGTGCTTACTAGTTTTCAGTGCTGGTTCCAGCCTCTAACCTGCTGGTTTTCAGTTGGCTTGAGCTGGTTCCAACAATGCTCTCAGTGGTTTTGTTTGGACTCGAACTAACTAGTCCAAGCATTCGCTCTTGGAGTTAGGATCTGCTGTTTCTAGCTAAGAACTTACTGCTTTTCAACTTGGTGCACTGATCCATTTAGGGAAGGACGTGGCATAGTGACATACAACCAAAGAAATGATGTTCAAATGTACATATTAGACCTTATGATTTACATCAGCGCACTCTTTTTCCTTCATTATACAAAAATGTACCTCCGCAGGCCAAGCTGAAGCAATCAAGATTACATAATTCTCAACCCTAAATTTGTTGAAAAGTGTACGAAACATGCATTTAAGTTCATGCGGGCATCAGCTTGTTGCTTGTAAGTGTTCTCCACATGGATGAGAAACAAGTCGGCCGACTTTCTGCAACCCTGTGCTGGAACCAGCACAGGGTTGCAGTTAGGGCGGTTTTATATTAACATATTGTCACGGAGCCAAGGTCGATGCAGGGTTCTTTCGGTAAACAAAGTTTATTGGAGCAAACTTGTACTCCGCAGAAACTCAAAGAAGATACAAGCGGCGAAGGAGCAGCCAACAGAGCGACGTGCACGGGCGTTCGGCGGGTTTCTTCTGCTGGTTGCCGTCACAAGCGGACGCGTCCAACTCTCCCCTGCGTTCCAGTGACCGAGACGCCACCAGCGTTCGCTGAGAAACGAGTCAGCGTTCTGCGAGAAACGAGTCACCGTTCGCCGAGACACGAGTCAGCGTCTTGCCCCGCAGCGTACCAGACGCTGGCAACAAAACACACAATAAAACACTTCAGAAGGCATGGTTCGCGGCATAACCCCCCCTTAAAAGGGCATCGGCCCGATGCTAAAACAGTAGTTCAAACAATGAAGAGTCCGTCATCTGGCGTAGTAAGGCTTGAGGCGAACCACGTGGACGACTTCGGGCCGCGTGCGTCGTCGTGATGTACCGGAGTCACCGTCGAGGACGACCTCGTAGACGAGTTGGCCAACACGTCGTTGAATTCTGTAGGGCCCGAAATACCGTCGCAGGATCTTCTCACTGAGTCCGCGTCGTCGAATTGGACTCCAAACCCACACAAGATCACCTGGGTGATAATCGGCGTCTCGACGTCGGAGGTCGTAGCGTCCGGTATCCACGAGGTGCTGGTCCGTTGTACTCACTCGAACAAGCTGGCGGGCCTCATCCGCACGTTGAAGGTACCCTTGGACGTCGGCGTTGAGGTCGTCATTTTCAACGTGTGGCAGCATGGCGTCGAGCATCGTCGTCGGCTGTCGTCCGTAGACAAGTTCGAACGGAGTCATTTGCGTAGTTTCCTGGATAGCTGTATTGTACGCAAACGTGACGTAAGGGAGGATTTCGTCCCATGTCTTATGTTCAACGTCGACGTACACAGACAGCATATCCGCGATCGTCTTACTGAGGCGTTCGGTTAGTCCGTTCGTCTGGGGGTGGTACGCCGTGGTCTTCCGGTGATCAGTGTTGCTGTAGCGCAAGACCCCTTGCATAAGCTCTGCAGTGAATGCCGTTCCGCGGTCCGTGATTAGGACTTGAGGGGCTCCATGTCGTAGCACCACTTGGTGGATGAAAAATTTGGCAACTTCTTCAGAAGTCCCTCTTGGGAGTGCGGCGGTCTCTGCGTAGCGCGTCGTGTAGTCTGTGGGTACGACACTCCACTTGTTCCCGGCTCGTGACATGGGGAACGGGCCAAGAAGGTGCATTCCGATCTGTTGGAAGGGCCTCGATGGTACGACGATCGGCTGCAGAAGTCCGGCGGGTCTAGTCGGCGGCGTTTTCCGCCGCTGGCAGTCACGGCAGCTCCTAACGTAGTGGGTGACGTCGGTAGTAAGACGGGGCCAGTAATATTTCGCCTTGATCTTTCCGAGCGTGCGTGCCGTGCCGAGGTCCCTTATGCTGGTTCGTCGCGGCACGCTTGCAATATTTCGTCGCGGAGGCCAGCGGGTATGACAAGAAGGTACTTCATTCGCGTTGTAGGGGCGAAGTTCTTCTTCAACAGCACCGAATTTTTCAAGCAGAATGCAGCGGAGTTGCGCATTAAACGTCTGGGCACCGTGATGTTGCGTCCTTCGAGGTGGTGGATCATAAAGCGTAACTCGGGGTCGGCACGATGCTGGGCGGTTAGGTCGCTTTCCGCCACAATTCCGAAAAACGCGGTGTCTTCATCGGAGTCCTGTGGCGGCGGGTCGACAGGAGCGCGTGAGAGGCAGTCGGCGTCCGAATGCTTCCTGTCGGAGTTGTATACAGTGGTGACATCGTATTCCTGCAGGCGCAGGCCCCATCGCTCCAGGCGGCCGGAAAGATCCTTCAGGATTGCGAGCCAACACAGCGCATGGTGGTCCGTGACCACCTTGAACGGCCTGCCGTAGACGTACGGGCGAAACTTTGAAATGGCCCATATTATGGCAAGGCACTCATTTTTCTGAGGCCGAATACTTTCTTTCTTCTTTCGATAGGCCGCGGCTGGCATAAGAGATTACGTTTTCGCAGTAATTCTGCTTTTGGACGAGGACAGCACCCAAGCCTACGTCACTGGCGTCCGTGTGCATTTCTGTCTCGGCGGACTCGTTGAAATGTGCAAGCACAGGCGGGCGCTGTGGGTGATTTTGCAGTTCACAGAACGCGTTCTGCTGCGCTTCCTCCCAGCAGAACTGAATGCTGTCATTCGTCAAGCGCGTGAGCGCTTCGGCGATTTTTGCGAAGTTTCCGACGAAGCGCCGGTAGTACGCGCACATTCCGCGGAATCTTCGCACGCCTCTCTTGTCTTTCAGTCTGGGAAAGTTGGCTATGGCTGAAGTTTTCGTGGGGTCAGGCAGGACTTCCTCGGCGTTGACGACGTGACCTAAAAACTTCAGTTGCTCGTACGCGAAGTGACACTTTTCAGGTTTCAGCGTTAACCCCGACGTACGGACGGCTTCGATCACAGACTCTAACCTCGCAAGGTGTTCGTCAAAATTTCGGGCAAATACGGCGACCTCGTCGAGGTAGACGAGGCAGGTGTGCCATTTTAGGCCGGCTAGCACGGTGTCCATCACTCTTTGGAATGTTGCTGGTGCCGTGCACAGTCCAAATGGCACCACCTTAAACTCATACTGTTCATCCGGCGTTATAAACGCTGTCTTTTCGCGGTCCCTATCATCCACCTCAATCTGCCAGGAACCGGTTGTCAGGTCCATCGAAGAGAAGTATTTCGCATGGCAAAGGTGGTCGAGGGCGTCGTCGATTCGTGGGAGTGGGTATACGTCTTTTTTTGTGATTTTGTTCAGTCGTCGGTAGTCGACGCAGAACCTCAGAGTGCCGTCTTTTTTCTTCACGAACACGACTGGGGCAGCCTAGGGACTTTTTGACGGTTGTATGATGTCGTCACCGAGCATGTCTTCAACTTTAGTCCGGATCGCTTAGCGCTCGTGGGCAGACACGCGGTAAGGTGACTGCCGCGTTGGTCGGGCGCTATCTTCGGTGATTATCTGATGCTTTGCAATGGTCGTCTGACGTAGCTTCTAAGTCGACGAAAAGCAGTCACTGTAGCGGCATAGCAAAGCCCTTAGCTTTTCTTGTTTTTCTTGCGGTAGCGCCGGGTTCACGTCGAAGACGTGAGCAGACTTGGAGGCGTCGTCCGATTCGTGCTGAAAGTCGGCGACGGTGATCACGTCACTTGCTTCCTGAATTTCTTCGAGGGGCGCAATAGAAGCGCCCTTGTTAGGTGCTGATATTCCCCGGTGAAAGTCATCATCAGAACGTGGGATTTAACGTGCCTGAAGCGCACGATACTTCTTGCTACGGAGGACACCATGCTCCAGAAGCAAGCTCTGGTCGTTCCCCACGATAGCGCCGGTGTCAGGAGCAGCGTCTGGAGAGTATATGGCGATCATCAGGCTTGCACGGGGAGGCAGGGTGACGTGGTCATCGGCAATCCTTAAAGAAGTACGTTGTTTGGCACTTGGTTTCGGTGGCACGGCGCGATCGGCGGAGAAACTGATCGACTTCGTTTGCAAATCAATAATAGCACGGTTTTCGGTCAAAAAGTCCATGCCTAGGATTACGTCGCGGGAGCAGTTGGGCAGTATGACGAACAGAGCAGGGTACGTGGTGCCGTTTATGGTGATGCGTGACGTACAGGCTCCACTAGGCGTGACGAGATGGCCTCCTGCTGTGCGTATGTGCGGACCGTCCCAAGTTGTCGTAACTTTTTTCAGTTTCGACGCGAATGGTCCGCTCATCACTGAATAGACGGCTCCCGTGTCGATTAGTGCGACTACGTCAAGACCGTCGATGGATAGCTGTATGTCAGAAGTAGTGGCTTTCGAGTTTCGTGTGCGTTGGGGCGTCGTATCGCGGCTGGTTCGCGTTGATGGTTGGTGGCTACGCGTCGTCGTTGTCGGCGTCTTGTTAATTGCGGAGCTGGTTTCGTCGGGTATGCGCCGCGCCGTGTGGCTGTCGTCGTCTTGGGGGGTCATGTCAGGGTTAAATTGAAGCGTCGGGCTCTGGGCGCGTCGTGAATCTTGGTCTTTGGTGCGTCGGTGCGTCGTGGGAGGGTTTTCGCTTTTTCGCCATGGTGCAACTTCACCTCCCGAAGCTGCTGCTTTTAGTTTCCCCTTCGTGGGCTGGGGGACCTTCCACGTGCGAAGTCAGCGTTGGTTTGGCGGCTCGTTGATCCGTATGGATGGGGTGACGGCGAACGGTTGAAGCGCGCTGACGGCTGGTGTGAGACAGGTACTCGTGGACCTCTGAAGGTCGTTCTGAGTCGACGGAGAAACCTCGCAGGCCGAGTTGTTTGTAGGGGCAGCAACGATATATGTCGCCAGCTTCGCCGCAGTGGTAACACAGCGGACGGCGGTCGGGGGTTCGCCACACGTCGGTCTTCCTTGGCGTTGGGCGTTGCACCGTTGACGAAGAACGGTAGTACGACGGCTCCTGACGGCGAGGTACGGGCGGGCGAGGGGGGCGAACAGCAGCAGTGTAGGTCATAGCATGTGGCTCACGGGGTGGTTCTGGCATCGTAGGAGTCCCCAGTGCCTGTTGCACAGTTTCGCGGATCACGTCGTGTAGCGAAGCGACTTGGGGTTGCGCCACCGTTGGGAACAGTTTCCGCAGCTCCTCCTTTACTATTGCGCGGATGGTCTCGTGTAGCGTATCCGTCGGCATCCGCGTCCCGTCAACGTAGTTCGCATTCACCGTACCAACAGAAGGGCGGTTGTACTGGTTAGCACGCACTTCGAGGGCCTTCTCAATTGTGCTGGCCTTGGACACGAATTCGGCGATGGTTTTGGGCGGATTACGGACAAGCCCTGAAAACAGTTCTTCCTTCACGCTACGCATTAAGAAGCGTAACTTCTTTTCTTCCGCCATTGCAGGGTCAGCTCGCCTGAAGAGCCTTTTCATCTCTTCGACGAACACAACAACACCTTCGTTAGGGTGTTGCATGCGCGTCTGCAGCACGAACTCGGCCCGCTCCTTCCGCACAACCGTGGTGAAGGTCGTTAAAAGTTGTGTCCTAAATTCCTGCCAGGACTCTAGGGAGCTCTGGTGGTTTTTGAACCAGGTCCGAGCGGAGTCTTCAAGGTAGAAGAACACTTGCCTCAGTGCCTCCTCATCGTCCCAGCGATTAAACAGCCTGACCCCTTCGACTTGCTCCAACCAGTCGTCGGGATTCTCCGAGGGTGATCCATGAAATATTGGCGGCTCCCTGTGTTGCATGAAGAATTACGGGAGGATTGGTAGCGCTGGTCATGGTGGCAGCGTTGTTCATAGTGGCGGCCACGACGTCTTCTTGCTTCTCCTTCTCCGGAAGCAGTCCAAATTCCGGCTGAAGACCTTGCTGTCGGCGGCTTGCACGAGTTGGGCTCGCCTGGTGACTTGCCGGGGGTTTAGGGTTCATGTGCCCCGCACCTCCACCAGATGTCACGGAGCCAAGGACGATGCAGGGTTCTTTCCGTAAACAAGGTTTATTGGAGCGAACTTGTGCTCCGCAGAATTTCAAAGAAGATACAAGCGGCGAAGGAGAAGCCAACAGAGCGACGTGCACGGGTGGTGGGCGGGTTTCTTCTGCTGGCCGCCGTCACAAGCGGACGCGTGCCTCTCCAACTCTCCGCTGCGTTCCAGTGACTGAGACGCCGCCAGCGTTCGCTGAGAAACGAGTCAGCGTTCTGCGAGAAACGAGTCAGCACTCGCCGAGAAACGAGTCACCGCTCGCCGAGACACGAGTCAGCGTTCGCCGAGACACGAGTGAGCGTCTCGCCCCGCAGCGTACCAGACGCTGGCAACAAAACACACAATAAAACACTCCAGAAGGCATGGCATGGTTGGTTGGCATGGCATGGTTCGCGGCAATATCTGTGTGGTTTTGCAGGGCCTATCACCTGATTACATACAAACAAGCGCTCTCTCAATATTATTTGTTTAATTACGTCGAACAGAGAGGCACCCACTGGTATACTAAATAGCACGTTGAAACACCGTTGCTA
The DNA here is from genome assembly GCF_013339745.2 of Dermacentor silvarum. Lineage (NCBI taxonomy): Eukaryota > Metazoa > Arthropoda > Arachnida > Ixodida > Ixodidae > Dermacentor > Dermacentor silvarum. The sequence continues at coordinate 277,227,666 of NC_051154.1, read as the reverse complement.
TATAAACCAGCTGGCTCTGAGGATATGGATGTAAGTAGGAAGAACAGTCTTTGCGAATGTCTTGCGTTTGTCTTGTATAGCGTTGCTCTTTTGTGTGTGTGTGTGAAAGTGCTTTTCTGCCTTGTATTGCTCTCTTGTGACCTTCTCCAAGTCGTACTCTAAGAATAACAAACAAAAAACAAAAAAGAGCTTCCGTGATGAAGTTCCCAGAGGAGGTGGTGCTCTCAATGCCCCGTTGAATAAAGACCATAGGATATGTATGCCAACGCCGAGGCAACGTTATCCTGCAGTTTCGAAATTTAGGAAGCGGCTTCAGCAGATTAGCGGCAGATAAATAGGCGCTACATCGATGTTAAAACTGAAAGCCTGAAAAAAGAATACAGAAACTGGAAGTAACAGTTGCTGAATTGATAGCTTCAGCAGAGGAGGCAGCAAAAGCGATGAATGACCATACAGGTAGAATCAAAACCAACACCCTTAGAAACACTGTCAAAAGTCCCAAGGCGCAACAAAATATTTCAAACATCTCTGTTCAAAACTCAGTGAAAACAAAACCGGCTTTCATAAGGCAATATATGTTTGTCCCTTGAATATTTGACGTTGCTGTATAAGTTCAATTCTGTATTTGAAAAGCAACGCGCAACAATAGTCCTCTAATATTTGCCGACTAGTGCTTGTAAGTCCGTGAAAATGTTCGAATTGTTCTCCTACAAATCCTGCTGTGAACGAAATGCGTACCACGACTGAAACGAAACATGCTTCGACCAGGATTAGAGCGCAGGCGTCGTACAGCATCAATCGGATTCACTGACACCGGGCAACACGACGCCGAAAATAGGCCGAAATTACTCTCCATGTGACCGCCACTTGATCGCATGCCACGCAGTGGGTTAAAACCGTACAGTGGAATAATACCGGTGTTTGCAATAGTGATTTCAAGAAGATGGCATGCAAGAAAAAAAGAAATCATGTTAGAGGGAGGAAGTTGTTGCGTAGAGAGTGGTGAGGAAGGCAGTTAGGTTAACCAGATGTTAGAATCCGGTTTGCTACCCTGCGCTGAGGTTGGGAAATAGGGGTTAGGAAAAGGACACAGAGAGATAGAGAGTGAGAATGAAAAGAAAGCCCACACATAAAAAAATGCACACGCTGGAAGAGCGTTCTATAACCACAGTCGGTCAGATAGGCCGGTGGCTCGCAAGAAGCGCATGAAGCGCCAGCACGGCCTTCGCATGTGACGTTAAGTCCACTCTGTGGTGGAGAATGCTTTATTCCGACAGAGGCCGGTCTTCCAATTGGTTGAACGCGTTGTTCAGAGATTGTCTCTGCGCACTGTACTGCGGGCAGTCGCTCAAAATATGTTGAATCGATTCTTCATTGCCGCAGCGGTCACATTCCGCGCTGTCGGCCATTCCCATGCGGAACGCATTTCGCGTTGGTAAACGCAACGCCCAACCATAATCGGCACAAAAGGGTTGCGTCTCCTCGGCGAAGCCTTGATGGTACTCGAAGGCTTAGTGTTGGGTCGAGAGAGTATAAGCGAGCATGCCTGAAGTGCGACTTATTCCATTGTGACCTTGTGCGTTGGCCAGCAAGCACGCGGAGTTTCCGTGCACGCCAGTCCTAGAAAGTGCATGGTAAGGGTCGTATGTGATCTTCTTTGTGAGCTGTGCGGGCAGCTTGATCGATCGACCCGTTCATTGCCGATAATTCCGCAGTGACTTGGAAGCCACTGAAAAATTATTCCATCTCAGTTAGACTGTGTATTGCCTCGGCAATCTCAAACACCAACTGCTTGTGCGGTCCGCGGCGTAAAGGTGATAGCGGAGACGGCAGAGCCGCCTTTGAGTCGCAGAGAATCGTCCATTTGTGTGTCACATGATCACTAATGAAACGGAGCGCGATACAAAGCGCTGCGAGTTCTGCTGCCGTCGATGTCATACCAACGAAGGTCACAGCAATTAAATTCAAGACGTCTCACGTCACAACATCGACGGCAGCAGTTGTTCCGTATAAGCGAAAATAAAGCGCAGCACCTTCCATGGGGGCCACCAAAAGGAGAGGCCGTACCTGTTTATTACAAGTTATGCTTTGCATCGAAGCAGAATAAAAACCAAGAGGTTTTCGGCATGGCGTTCACGCACGTCCTGCTACATGTTGCGCGCAACCACGCAATGTAAAATATTTTACACCCTTAAAAGTGAATACGGGTGTAAATCTGTGTATTATACCGTTACACCCAAAAAAGGTGTAATTGAGGGGGATAGTTGTAGAAAGATTTACGCCCTTATTCACGTTTTAGGGTTAAAATATCTTACAGTGCATTCGGTTATTTAGGCTTGGGTTAGTTCTACGCGGGCATCGCTTTAAGTAACAACATGGCAATAGCATCGATGCTCATGTCTGGTTATGTAGCGAACGCACTGCGTGAAATCATATAGCCGTGCTCTCGCGGTGATATATAGAGGTATACGCTGGGATTATCAGTGCTTGCTGGCCAGCATGGCCGTTGGTGAAAACTCAGCACTACCCGCCGCCATATACTGGCGATACCTTGTATACAGTGGCTATAGGGCGTGGCTATAACCCGTTCAGGTCACGTGTTAGAAGCCGGTCGCAGTGGTCACATTTCGATTGCGTTGAAATGCAAAAACGCTGATGTACTTTGGATTTTGGTGAGCGTTGAAAAACGCGAGGTGGTCAAAATTACTTGGGCGTCCCCCACTACGGCGGGCCTCATAATCGTACCTTTGGTCATGGCACGTGAAACCTCATAATGTAGTTTCAATAAATCCGCCCTTATTTTCAGGCAATTAACGACCATATAACGAAATGAACGCACCAATGCAGCAAGAAATACGGAAATCTGTGGAATGCGTCAATTCCCACATTTAAATCACGCTGCCGCCGATATATATACGTATAGACTCGGAAATATAGCAGGGTGGCTTTAGTCTCACCGTTTCTTGCTTGTTTCTGGCTCTATCTCGCGTTAGAGTACGTGGTGCTGCTTTTAGTGTTGAAAGGTTACCGCTGCTGGCAAAAACGCCTGAGCAATGGGTTATAACGTTCTTCTCGTCTCTCCGGGTTTTAAAACGCGCGCGCGATAAAAAAAAAATTCGGATCATGCACATTGGCCGGAAAGTGGCAAACGCGTTTTTTTTTATGTAAACGCCAGCATGACTCGAAGCCCCATTTAAAATTTAGACGCAGTTCTAGAGCTAGAAAACAAAACAAAAACACTAACGAATGTAGCAGTTCCGAAGGCCACGCAAGAAAACAAACGAAAAAGTTGGCCACAAAGTTTGGTCTAGACGGATCTCTCTAAGCGGAAGTCGTGAATTCGTTGCCGCGCTTCCCACACAATGCGGAAGCAAGTGCGTACTGCGCAGGCGCGTCGCGACGTCAAACGTATTGAGCAGCAGGGCTCTAACTTGTCAGAAAACTATACGTAAGCAGCGTGCTTATTTGATGCACCCTACTTCCGCGAAAATTTCGTGCTGTATACGGTCAATGGCGACGCGATAGAGCGCGTTGGAAACCGGGTATATATGCGTGTTGTCTGGCATTTATGTACATCATTAAATTGGCGTGACGGGAAAAGAGAATCCGCGGCCCACTGTCTTTTGCCTTGCACGTTCGACGCGGACAGAAAAAAAAATCACCGCATATCCACGGGGTGAATGATGATGAGTGGGCGAAGCTCCGGAGGGAATCATCGGTAAACCGTGAATCTTCCGTGTAATTCGCCCAGTCTCGCCGCACTAAATCGAACGATTGACTTCCACCAATGACACATGCCATATGTGACGTCATTCCTATTTTATAACAGCGCCCTTCATTATAATTGCACCATCTCCCGCTTAAGGGGACGCTAGCACAAACGCGTTAGAAACGTGCAGTCCTCTCTAGTAAGGGGGAGAGGCCACAGCGTCTTACGCAGCCGTTTACACATGCCGGAACGTGCACCGCGTTTGCCGACGCCATCAGCGTTTATGAATACGGGGGTAAGGCGGAGAGGCCACAGCGTCTTACACCAGCTTCTTACACGGGCCGTAACGCGCTAGCACAAACGCGTTAGAAACGCGCAGTCTTTCGTTAATGTTGGGTATTTATTGTCATCGTGGTGCGCGTGTCTATGTGCGCTTCGTGGCGTAGTGGTAAGCGCCGCGCGTTCGGAAGCGAGGGGTCCCTGGTTCGATTCCGCGCTCCGCATACAACTTTCGGAATTTTTTTTTTATAAAAGTAGACGTGCTACATACTACGACGACGACGACTACTACTACTACTACTACATACTACAGAGGAGGGACAGACCCACACCCTAAGGAGCTTCGCCCCTAAAAAAACTGTTTCCGGTAACTTGATAACGCCCTTCGTTTATGAGGCGGGAGCACAACGTAATTTTCAATGCGTTGGTTTAAAGGCGTAGCGATTGTAGCGGAACTCGGTACGATGGACTTACGCGCGGTGGTATGTAAAGCTCATCAACATGCGGGCCCTAATTAAAACGTGATGCGTCCTCAGCGCACGTCAATGGCATGAAATTTGCATTGTACGAACTACACGTTTGTATTTTTTTGTGTCCAGATCCAGATCGGTGAACGACTAACTAATGATTACAATTACCTCTTTCTTTACTACGGGAAAATGTCACGACGTTTTGAAAAGGCATATATCATAAGAAGGATTTTTTTTGTCTGTACAGGTAAGTCTTTAGCATATAATATATTTAGCATAAAAAATGTAGGCTGGGGAACTAAACATAGTTTCCAGTGTGATGCAAGTAAAAAAAAAAGACACTACCCCAAAAATTTTCAAAATTCACATTTTTGTTGGCAGTTGAAACAAGGAAGTATCAACAAGATTCGGCTCTATCGCCCGAAGGTTGAATTATTCACAGAGATTGCAAAATTTAGCTTCGTGCTCGATCTCCTTGAGCGGTTTTCCAACAATATACGGCGGCGACATGGTGCGAAGCAGAACGCAGGGCAGCAGTGACAGTGTCCCTGCAGCTGCAGGGCGTCTACAACGCTGGCGTAAAGAGTCGCGCCGCCAGTGGTGTTGCAGGCGTTGAGCCTCAACCATGAGCGTATATAAGACCGACAGGAAACCGTCGGGGTTTGTCAGCGCCCGATGAAAATATGGGACAGATTTACCTTCAACTTTTACTATCTCTTCTTTGCTCAGGCCACTTGGCTTCACTTGGCATCCACTTCGTCGATTTGTAGCCAAACGGACTACGCGTCCATCGTGCCTTTGGAGACCTTATAGTATATCTACAGACGCTTTTCACCGCGCTTCCTTGGGCGCTGCCATGTTTGACTTCTCCTGGGCCGGTACTTTGTTGCGATGTGTTATGCTTTATTCTCTACTAGTCTTATCATCCATCGCTCAGGGTCGGCTGATCCCGTTGATAACTTGAGCGCACCGTCGCTCTGACCACTAACCAAGCGCGAAAAGGCATTAGCATCGAAAAGGCATCGCTACAAAATAGCGGCCCTGGTGACGCGTTCATTGCTTCCCTCAGCCGGACTCCGCTGCATCCTTTTCCAATAGCAGTGCACAATCAACGCCGACGTGGTCACTTTATCACTTGGCCAAATGGTTCGAGCAGTGCCGTACGCCGCTCCTACAAGAAGGCGCGGCTTGAAATTGTTTTCCCGTCCAGAGAGGTACGTACTTTCAACCGCTGTAATAAATCAGGATTACTGTCATTCTGTCACCTTTTCTTCTTCATTAACTGCCAATGGCTTGGAAGCCACAGGTTGTCATGTGTTCGGTTCAGTGAATTTTTTGGTGTGTTTTGATTACATTATCGATTTCCTACCTAATCCCTTGTGAATGCGTCAATTGCGCTAAGATTTTGGTGCCACGCTCCGAGCATAAACCATTCGTGTTTTAAAGTTATGCAGTATATATATATATATATATATATATATATATATATATCTTACCGAAAAGAGGTAATATCAGTCATCTCTCGTTGGCGTTGTGGCTTGCGACGAAACGTTCAACTTCGAACATTACGTGGCACAAGTAAGCCACTCATTGGTTGGCATGCTCTCTAACGAGTGCACTCATATCTGAAGCGTGACAATGAGTGAGTGTGAGTTTCGGTGAATGGGGCCGGCTATTATCCTATTCCAAAGCGCGAGCAAAAGTCTACTAAATTTGCGGTGCTATCTGGTCATCATCTTTTCCTGGGCCACTTTGCCTTAGATAAAAATAATCACGAAATTGTTTTGCCACAGCAAAACGTTTGCTTTAGTAAGGTGACGGTGCGACATCATATTCCTGGTTTGTGGGGCAAAGAAACATAGACGAAGATAATTTGGGCGGACAGCAGTATAGCTACAGTAGCTACACCTCCGAGCTGATAAAATTTTAAATATAATTGTTAGGTTTTACTTGCGATAACCACGATCCGATTATGAGGCACGCCGTAATGAGGGCTCCAGAATAACTTTGACGACTCCCTGAGGTCTTTACCGTGCGCCCAATGGACGCCATACGAGCGTTTTTTTGCATTCCGAAGGAAATCGAACACCAGTGGCACAATGCCACAGCCAACTGGGCTACCGCGGCGAGTACTTCGAGCCAATCAGCTTTTAGTAAAAAGATACACGTGGCGATACCACAGTTGTCAATACATTAACTATAGGAAGTTACTCAAATGTGTATACGCGTACAAAATAATTATCAAACTGAAAAAAAATGAAAAAAAGAAAGAAGGTGGCGTTTCTATAGTATCATCAAACTGCACAGTATAGGTTATTAGAAACGTGGTAGTGCTGGGGGCGCCGGTTACACTTCGTCCAACTGGTGTTATTTAACGTGCACCTAAATCCAAGTACTGGTGTGTTTTTGTACTCCACCCGTCTCGGAACACGTTCACCGCGACCCGCAATCGAACTGCCGATGAGGAGACGCATCGGGTTTCGAGGCAACCAAGGGCTAGGCACTGCGCAAGTGTCATCTGTCTATGGGTAAAACTTCTGGTTAAGATGGTCTACATATGTTAGAAACACACTTTTCTAGCAAGGCACCTGCCTTCTCAGCTTAACTTCTCGTCCTTGCATGGCTCGCCGTCGCTTTCGCCCTCCGCAGCAGATCACGTGACCTACAACACTTGGTGCACGGGCCACGCATGCGCCATCGTTAGCAGAACAGCACGGCGGTGACGACGGCGCGAGTCACCTGGACTGTCCGCGTGAAAGCATTGTATCAAAGCGAAGCCCTCCTTTTGCGTCTCAGTGTGCGTGGCACGCAGTGAAGAAGTTACTCGATGTCATGTGGGAAAGGTAAATTGCATCTGCGGGTAAAAACAAAAAAAAAAAGCTTTTAACTTTTTGTTCCACCTGCGGCTCTGTGCAGGAGGGTGGCATGATGACTAGACAATGGCGGAGATAGCATACAGAATGAAAAGACGAACGCAGCCCACACACTGACACAATTTTGTCCGCCTTAGATGTACTATTAGCTTCAATTTACAGAATCGCGATATCGTCTTCATCACTGAGTTGCCGAGTTGTAAACGTGATAATTTTGTTTTCTGAAACTTGGCTCGTTTCAACAATTTTTATTAACCAGTTGACGGCCTAAACAATAATTCGCTACCAGCAGTCACAAGATTGTAAGTTTCTTCTTTTAAATGCAACAACCCTCACCAATTCCGGTGCAGTGATTGCCGAGAAAAACTATTTCTCATTTCTCATCTATTTAGATAGGATCCCCCGAGCTAACGCTTCGTGAATTATCGCCGGCAGGTACGTGGTGATACGGGTTCGCGTTCGGGGCTGTGTATAGTTGCATAGTTCCTATGATTATCCCCAGGCCACTTGGAATTGCGAAGACTTCGCCAGAAGAGAGCCGGACATATTTCAAATAGGCACCGAAATGAATTATGGCACGGACCTTGTCTACGGCCACAGTGTTGTGCCAGTGCTTGTACAATGGTGAATATTACACGTTGAAATTGGTGCTATATCAAAAGTGTACCTCCAACCACTACGTGGAGAGCTTATTTTCATCGCAATATCACACGGGCTCTGAAATAAACCGTTTTTGACGGTGAAGTCAGCAATTCGAATGAAAATAAAGCATAAAAAAACGGCACCTTACAGCACTCTAGGCTGCTCTTCAGGGATACTGCGAATCGCGTGGTAACCGAGAGTGAGTTATTCACCGACTTCTGCAAGACGATTGCGACGCACTCCTTTCCCGGGGGATGGCATGCGCGTTGGCGCCAACTTTTTCGGGCAATCCTATAGTCGGTGGAAAAGGCCAAAGTGGGCGGAAATTCTTTTCGGCACAAGTTCAAGTTTCTCGCATTCATTCTGCACCGCCGGCCGCCGCTTTCGCCACGTCTGCCCACTGAGCGTACATTTGTCCGCGTGGTGGCGCTCGTCACCGCACCACTTCAAGCAGTATGTTCATACACTGATCCATTTGTCATCAAAAGGAGTCATTTTGTGCCACTTCACCCGCACCGAATTTGAGCGATAGATACAGAAGACGGATAAATGGTATCAGTCTATTTAACCTGTTGTTTTCTTGAGATGCACAAGGAACAACTGAAGAAGCGGACGCCCCGGAAACGACGGTGAAGGATTCACGCAGCTCTGCAAAAGCGTGAGGGGTTGGAACACGGCAGCGCTTTGCTCCTGCACATTGTGCTAATACCAAGCTCTTCAGAAACTTTCTTCCAAATTTTGCTTTTATGGAACATGCCCTTGTAGAGGCTGTGAGTTTCATCGTATACAGCACGGCGTTTTTTGATCGCGTCGATTAGCCCAGCATCTGACACTTTGACTGCCAAGTTCTATGTCCATATAATTCCAATCAATGAAAAGGAGCTGGCAGCATCAAGAAACAACTCCATCAGACGAGGCCCGATTCCGCGTTACTAGACATTTTTTTTGTCTAGACTATTACAAGACCGATATTAGGGCATGGACTGTTCATAAAACTTGTGAAACTTTGCCACTTTTAAGATCATCATTTTGTTATTTTCTGCACTGCTCCCTTACTTTCCGTCTTGCATTTTATGTTACTTTTTTTCTTTGTTATCTCGTACTCTCTAGGAGTAAAATTAAAGTGGAGCTATTTCAATTTCGAACCAATTAGAGCTTAACAGAGTTGGCCACGGTGTAAGAAGATAGGTGCTCCGACGACGCGCCCGCGCTCGGGCGAGAGAGCGACCACTTCGTGTGACCGGAAGTGACCGCCGCCGCTAGGGGCAGCACGTGTTCAGGAGGACTTTGAGCAGCGGCACAAGAGTTCATAATTTACGACCTCCGTCAGCATTTAACACTCACACCTAAAGATAAGCATTTCCTCGTTATCCAGCCGCCAAATCCTGAGCAGGTAGAATGTTTCATGCCACTTCCTGTCTAAATACCGTCATTTCCAACAAGAGAGAGACACGTCGTCTGCTCGAGCAGACGGCGTGCTGCGCTTGCCGCTGCAAGGTCGCTGCTCGCCGCATCGGAGTCAATCGGAATGTCAGCAGAAATATAAACAGACGTTCAACCAACCAAGTAGAGTCATTCTAGGCAGGCGAACGATATATATGCATCGAAATAAAGCACCTCTGCCACGCGTGCCCATAGCAGCGCCAGCAAACGAGCGAAAAAGTGGCCCCCAAAACACGGGCTGCCCCTTGAGGCAGCGGCGTGCGTAGAGTAACATTAAGTGGCTGCGCCTCGCGCCGCCCTCGGATCACCTACCTTCTTACACTATGGAGTTGGCTTTGCCGGATCAAAGCTAAACATGTAGCGGTGCATGCTTTACAAACAACATTCCGTGGCTTCTATGTTTCTCTCGTCCTTTCCGAAGAGTAGGCAGGCGTTGTGCCCCTTCTGGTGGCAGGTGCCAGCCTTGCTTCTCGTTTTCTCTTTCCTCTGTATATGTTTACAAATCAAATAATAATAATTATAATTATAATTCCGTGGCAACGGTACACGGGTTACAAGTCACGCACTGTTCATTATAATTCAGACATTGTGCATTTGTTTACCATCTGACGGAGACTCGTCCAGGCAAGTTTTACAGTGAAGCGGACAAGGGGAGTTCCGCAAGGGTCTTCGGGTGATCGTGAAGGCACGCATGCGGCGGTGGGGTCATTATAAAAAAAATTGACCTTGTGTATCTTTCGTTCGACCAGAACAAGAACGATTACGCGCATTTTTAACACCAGTATTTCGCTATTTCTACCCCCATGTAGTGCTCTACCGGCTCCACGGTGGATGTCAGCTACGGGGTTGTACAGCGAAGGTATGGTGGATACCGTAGCTGGCTACGGTGGCTACCGTAGCCATCGCGGTGGCTACCGTAGCTTTTAGCCACCGTAGCTAGGGCGATGAAAGCTGTCGCCGTGAAGCTGCAATGCAGCCAGCCTACGGGGTCGTTACTAAGATTTTCTACTAAACGTTATTAATAATTATCTTAAAAGTCACCTTGCGTACACCTCATTGGCATAATACAACTTCTTTGCGCGTTTTGTTTTAGCCATTATACAGTACTTATCACTTCCCACGTCGCATTTTACCGTATACACGTCAGAGGCCATCTTGAAGTTTGTGCTGCTGCGGCGGCGAAAGCTAATGGCGTTGTCCAGCAACGCTGCCTGCGTGCACGTCGCCGTATGACCAGGACGTCGGTGACAACGCACAGGCGGCGTCTATGATGAATCAGCATAATATCTGCCAACAAACAGACGTTTAGTAGTCTTGAAGAGGGAGAATACACCTTAAATTATGGGGTTTTAGGTGCCAAAACCACGATTTCATTATGAGGCACGCCGTAATGGGGGATTCCGGAAATTTGGACCACCTGGGGTTCTTTGACGTGCACCTAAATCTAAGTACACGGGTGTTTTGGCATTTCGCCTCCATCGAAATGCGGCCGCCGTGGCCGGGATTCGATCCCGCGATGTCGTGCAGCCCAACACCATAGCCACTGAGCAACCACGGCGGGTACACGTATAAAACTTCGTTGTCTTTGATCTACCACTTGCTAAGATTGGCATTACATATGTGAATATTTTTTAAGCATTAGGAACAACGGTTGTGCTTGCACCATTGAAAAATTCGGTATAGTTCCTTGAAGATTTGCGATTCTACCACGACTCACCTGGCTTTTCATTTCCTTTATTTTGTGTTTGTATTTTTTTTGGCGGCCATATGAGAAAATTTACTGTAAATGAGAAATTTGATAAAGGGTAAAATTTCAGGATCTATTATGGAGATATATGCGCAGTAATGATGAGTGTGTAAATTTACGGAATCTAGGGTAAAAATCACCGACTGAAGTGTATCGATTATGCACACACTAGATGATATATTTGCGTGACAGTGATCCACTCTCGATACCGCTCCAACAGGTCGACTGAGATTTTTAGAAGGACGTGAAGAGAAAAGACGAAATATTGCGCGTCAATGAAAGACGCTGCCGACGGCATGCAACTTGTATACTGTTCGAGAAGCGAGATTATGTGAAGCGTGTTAGTGGCAGTGTGACCTTTTGATATATTCTACGTCGAAAAGGCTCGAGAGCGAAACATCGAGTTATAAAGGAAAAAGCAGAACAAGAAAACAATTTAAAAATGTGTAAAATATTATTACAGCAGAAGTATCGCCCAGTTGAAATTATAGTTATAGACTAGGAGAGATCGAGGTGCCTCAAAAAAAAAAAAAGGTGAATTATGGGGTTTTACGTGCCAAAAGCCAGATACGATGATGAGACACGCCATAGTGGGAGACCCCGGGTTAATTTTCACCACCTGGGGTTCCGTAAGGTGCACCCAATGCACGGTATACGGGAGTTGTTACATTTCGCCCCCATCTAAATTCGGCCGACGTGGCCCGGATTTGATCGCGTGACCCGGGATTAGCAGCACAACATCACTACGCCACCACAGTGGGCCATGTTTTCTTTTCTCTTTTTTCTCAATCCAAGCAAGTTGGAAAACCTGGGTGCAGTTAAATAGTAGCTTTCTTCCACATTTTAGAAACAATGCTACAAGTGTCACCACAATGGTGTAGTGCGTCTGAGAGCGAGAGACAATGTTAATCGAGTCCTTCATGGGGTCAAAGGCGGCCAGAGGGGCGGGAGGCAGCCCCTCGCGGCACCTCCCTTAGACGGCGGCCAGTCCTTGCAGTCTAGCGGCGTCCGTTCCGACGACCCAGAGCTGATCCTCCGGGTCGCTGCTGAGCAGCATAGCCTCCAGCAGGTCAGCAGCTGTAATTGTGAGTGTAGGGCGGGTGTGTTTGTGTGGATGTGTGCGCGCGCCTGTTTGTGCGTACGTATGTAGATTTCAGGTGGACTATACCGCGTCACGAGATTCCATCCGGTCACATCCTACAGTTCGGCTCAACGGTATTCTTACTTTTTTTATAAACAAATGTGCAAGCCTCGTAGGGAGTCGAGGGGTGTCACTCATATAATGACGAGCGTTATACATTAGAGACCGTTAAATGATTCGATGGTAAAAGAAAGTTGTCTTTAGCTAGTCGGTCGCGTTTCTTTTTTTTCGCATTTCCATACAAATTAACGTATGCACCACATAAAATAAACTGTCAGTCGTGGAAAATAATAACATCGACAAAAATGGGATCACGCACTTTGTTTTCTCAATATTCACACAGACGGTTAAGAGCATGAAAGTTTATTTTTTTGTGGGTGTGCGTAAATTCTCAAAATATGCAGCAGCGATATATTCCCATGAGAACGGCGTGCAACTCAGGGACAAGTACGGCAGACAAATAGTGCACCTTTTGCGATGAAAGGAAGTCGAGGTGCACGCAGAGGATCGTGAGCAGAGTTTAAAACATAAGCGGAAAGTTTTCATTTTTCCAGGAGGGGGGGGGCACCAGCTTTCCTAAACCTACCCATGTATATATATATATATATATATATACCCTTTGCTAACAGTTTTCTATTTCTAGCTTTATGGCGAAAGGAATTATATCGACACTTCAGGCAAATTGTCGTGGTTGTCGTCGCCGTGATGTTCCGCATTAAATCCACAAGCCATACACATGAGCGACCCAAACCCTGTGGGTCCGGGAAAAAGCACGTAACAGTGAGCCGAAAAGGATGACGGCTAGATGGGCATTATTTCCCACGCGCTCAATATTCGGGTTAGTTGTAGGTCACGTAATCAAACGCGAATGGGAAGGAGAGAAGGCGTCTTCTCCTCTAGCCCTGCCGTAACTGTGAATGACTGTGCGCGGCTGGCGCCTATGCGGCCCACGTGCCATGTATAATTGTTGGTAATCATTGGTGGGTGCAATGATAAAGGGCGACCAGGGATGGCTGCTAACTTCATGCGCGCTGTCTTCCTTGCCGGGCTGGCTTTCTGCGCCCCTAGTGTTGCAGAGTTCAGAGACAGAGGTCATCGCAGATCACTCACAGAGGCCGTCAGTAGTGGACATAAAAATAGTCAGATAATGATGATGAATCTAATTTTCGGAGTTGCGGTGAATCGCGCGGCTGTACGAACCGTTCGCCTCCGCTGCCTAAGACTTAGAGATTGACTCCAACCAAATAACGAAATTTACTAGCCCGACGTTTCGCAACCAATTCGGGCTCCTTCTTCAGGGAGTATTCTTCGGAGGTGGCGGTGTGCCGCTTTTAAAAGGTCCATCGTAAGAAAGGAGAGGAAGGGGGAGAGAGCGTAAGGTGCGGAAACACTTGACAGGGCACCTGTTCGAGACAGACAAAAGAGGGGGTGGGGGGGCTTCGGTGTCACTGGTCGGCTGGGTTGACCGATGCTGGGCGCCCTTTAGTCGCGGCAATGCGTTGACGAGGGACAGGGGGGGGGGGAAGGGGGACGAGTTGTTTTGGTGTTGCTGACCTAGAGCGAGGGGTCCTTTCTTCCCTTCGTGGCGTCTGCAAGGCCATAAACATACAAAGAGGGAAGGATGCCCTTCACGCGGTTTATATTACCCGCCGTGTTCTGAATGTGCCATGACTCCAGTAGTAGCCTTTTTCGCCAGTTTGTCTCTGTTTGAAGGATTTGGGTTTCTTGGAAAGAAATCTTGTGGTCGGCGTCTTCGGAATGTTCGGCGACGGCGCTGCGTATTCTGTTGAATGTTCTGACGTCATTTTCATGTTGTCTGATTCTTTTAGATTTTTGGTTTCCCCGATGTACGACGCCGGACAGTCGGCACAGCTGACTTTATAGACGACGCCTTGAGCTTTTTCTTTTGGTGGACGGTCTTTTGGTTTAGGAATGAGGATATTCAAAGTGTTCATCGGTTTATGCGCGACTTTGGGGCCTTCTTTTTTCAATATTTGGCTGAGAGCTTTGCTGGTACCTTTGACGTATGGGATGGACACTCGTTTCTGTGGTCGAAGGGGAGTCAACGGTTGGAGCTCTCGTAGTTTTTTTTTCTTTCTTTTTTGTTGTCGAGTTGTTTTTCGAATGAATTCTGTTGTATAGTCGTTCCTTTTGAGTTCGTTGAGAACCGTTCTCCTTTCTTTCTTTTGATCTGATTCCAATGTGCAATGAGTTTCGACTCTTTTCAATAAAGAATTTACGACCAATGCCTTGTGGTTTGCCGGATGGTTGGATGCGAAGTGTAGGTAGCGGCCTGTGTGTGTTGGTTTTCAGTAGACTGAGAATTTTAGATTGCCCTTGTTCACCAGAGTACCCATTCAGTTAGCTATATCCGCAACAAGGGATGCCCTGCAACGCGATGACACACTCGACGAGAGAACCCCCTTGAGTGTAGACGAGATCTGCCGCCTTCTCGAGCTATGCCTGTCAAATACCTACTTCACCTTCCGAGGCAGGTACTACAAGCAGGTGAAAGGAACACCCATGGGGACCTCAATTTCCGTCACCATGGCTAACCTAACTATGGAAAATATCGAAGACAGAGCTCTGAGTAATTTTTCCCCGAAGCCAAAAGTTTTCCTCAGGTACATGGATGATTGCTTCTGTATAGTGAAGGAGTCGCAAGTCGAAAACCTGCAGAGCCATTTAAATTCCATAGACCCGGATATACAGCTCATGTCGGAGCGCGAACAAAACGGATCGTTACCATTCCTAGATGTACAAGTTACACGAACCAACGGCAATCTAAAATTCTCAGACTGGAGTCATGGCACATTCAGAACACGGTGGGTAATATAAACCGCGTCAAGGGCATCCTTCCCTCTCTGTATGTTCATGGCCTTGCAGGTTTATATTACCCACCCTGTTCTGAATGTGCCATGACTCCAGTCTGAGAATTTTAGATTGCCGTTGGTTCGTGTAACTTGTACATCTAGGAATGGTAACGATCCGTTTTGTTCGCGCTCCGACGTGAACTGTATATCGGGGTCTATGGAATTTAAATGGCTCAGCAGGTTTTCGACTTGCGACTCCTTCAGTATACAGAAGCAATCATCCATGTACCTGAGGAAAACTTTTGGCTTCGGGGAAAAATTACTCAGAGCTCTGTCTTCGATATTTTCCATAGTTATGTTAGCCATGGTGACGGAAATTGAGGCCCCCATGGGAGTTCCTTTTACCTGCTTGTAGTAGCTGCCTCGGAAGGTGAAGTAGGTATTTGACAGGCATAGCTCGAGAAGGCGGCAGATTTCGTCTACACTCAAGGGGGTTCTCTCGTCGAGTGTGTCGTCGCGTTCCAGGGCATCCCTTGTTGCGGATATCCCTTGTTCACCAGAGTACCCATTCAGTTAGCTATTCAGAGTACCCATTCAACAGAATACGCAGCGCCGTCGCCGAACATTCCGAAGACGCCGACCACAAGATTTTTTTCCAAGAAGCCGAAATCCTTGAAACAGAGACAAACTGGCGAAAACGGCAACTACTGGAGTCATGGCACATTCAGAACACGGCGGGTAATATAAACCGCGTGAAGGGCATCCTTCCCTCTTTGTATGTTCATGGCCTTGCAGACGCCACGAAGGGAAGAAAGGACCCCCCGCTCTAGGTCAGCAACACCAAAACAACTCGTCCCCCTTCCCCCCCCCCCCCCCCCCTGTCCCTCGTCAACGCATTGCCGCGACCTAAGGGCGCCCAGCGTCGGTCAACCCAGCCGACCAGTGACGCCGAAGCCCCCCCCACCCCCTCTTTTGTCTGTCTCGAACAGGTGCCCTGTCAAGTGTTTCCGCACCTTACGCTCTCTCCCCCTTCCTCTCCTTTCTTACGATGGACCTTTTAAAAGCGGCACACCGCCACCTCCGAAGAATACTTCCTGAAGAAGGAGCCCAATTGGTTGCGAAACGTCGGGCTAGTAAATTTCGTTATTTGGTTGGAGTCAATCTCTCAGTCTTAATCAATTTTCCCAACCAGACAGGTAATTCTGTCGAAATGTTTGGCTTCCTCCGCTGCCTGCGTTCTTCACAATGCTTGCGTTGTGAAAGCGAGTGCTCGAGGTCATCCACGGAGGTTTACCTGGTCCGTGCTTACTATGTCCACTATGTCCACTATGCTTACTATTTTAAGTTTAGGTGAATGTTTACTACAATTTATATGACCACTATAACTAACGTATAGACTTGTGTAAGGGCCACACTTTTCTGTCGCGATATTGACGAGCCTTTCATGGGACCGGGCCATTTGACCTCATTTTTACAACTACGAGTATGAAATCCGCCGTAAACCTCCGCGATCGCCTCCTCTCGACATCCAGTAGCGCCGCGCGAAAGTATGCTGCGCGCGACAATTCGCTGTTGAGCTCGATCAAAATCAGCGCACGGAACGCGATTGCTTCTCGGTTGGATGACTTTTATTTTTAAATATTGGCTGTCAAGTTATGGGTGCGGCCCTTACACGGGTGCGATCCCTACACAGTTTCACACGGTAAGAATCTTCCTTCGTGTAATTGTCTTCTACTTCGCTATCACTAATCCTGCTTCGCCTTCCCGACGAAACTGCACTCTTTTTTATTTTTTTAGTATTTTTAGTCCGCGTTTAACGCTGCTGCGCATGACTTCTAGACTTTATTTATTCTGATTTTGAGTGAATCCGGCTTGGCATCATTTCGGTTGCTGAGTGAATTCTATATACAAGGTGTTTCAGCGAACATGCAGTTTTCAAAATTTTTAAAGGTGGCTTGTGGCAGATAGTACAATTCTAGTTCATGAGCTCGTCTACTCGAAGAGGCGGGTATTACTTGCAAAAAAAATTGAAATGCATTATCGACTAATTAAAAAAATTAACCAATTAAGTTTTTAGCTAATTACCTTATGGTCCATGGTGCAATTTACAAATTCTGGCCGTGGAGTGCGGATCCACTTCGAACTAAATCTCAGGCTAACACTAGTGTGGAGATATTAATTCTCTAACTTTGCGGAGAAATACATTGGCGTGCCAGTCACTTTCTCAACAAAACGTCGTTTTATGCATCAAAGCACAAAATTATGAAAGGAACAAATTATGGGATTTAACGTGCCAAAACCACAATCAGATTATGAGGCCCGCCGTAGTGGAGGACTCTGGAATAATTTATACCACCTGGGGTTAATAAGCGTGCACCTAAATCTAAGTATACGGGTGTTCTAGCATTTCGCCCCATCAATATGCAACCGCCGTGGCCGCGATTTGATCCCGCGACCTCATGCTTAGGAGTCCAACACCATAGCCACTAAACAACCACGGCGGGTAAGCGCAAAAGTAACTGGAACGCCAATGCATTTCTTTGCAATGTTCGGGAATCAATATCTCGAAACTGGTGCCATACTGAGAATTAGTTCCTAGTGCATCCGCCTTGCGAATTCCACGGCTAGAATTTGTAAATTGCAACACGGGCCATAAGTTAATGTTAAAAACCTAATTGGTGACTTTTTAATTAGTCGATTATGCATTTCAGTTTTTTGTGCAAGTAATTTCCACCTATTCTCTGTAGACCAGCTCATGAAATAGAATTGTGCTATCTGCCACAGGCAACCTTTATAAATTTTTTGAAAGTGTTTGCTGAAAATGTATTTATGGCCTCTGCATGCCACAGGCGATGTTTCCATCCCTAATGCGTAAATGTTGTAAATAATAAGAAGAGCTTTTTTATTTTGTAGCCAGTCATTAGCATTGCCTACTGTAAAGAGAATCAATATTGAGACACACATCACTCACGTGCTTTTCACACGCCGTTGATAGAAGACTCTGCCGAAGGGGTCACTGAAGTCTGCAGGTTTTTTTTCAGGGTCAAAAAAGCACGCAAAGTAATTTGAAATCAGGTAAACATACATCAACATATTCATTCTCTAGGTATAGGCTATCCATTCAGTTGACTACCTCCTTCTCTTAAAAAAATATAATAAACTTTGTCCATTGTATATATTTATATATATTGTGTTTGTGCGTGGTGTTCTCAGAGGAAATTTAAAAAAAATGTTCATGAGAGAAAACGCGGCTGAGGTAGCCGCCGCTGGTGCTTCTAATGCGCTTGTCCTCCTATTGTCAAGATTTGCCCAAATAAAGCGAAAGTATAAATTCAAAGCCGTGCACCTCCGCGCCAACAATAGCGCCGTAAGCTTTTAGCCACAACAAAAGTGAAAATTTGGAGGCAACGCAAGGGAATCCTCCAATTATGTGGGTAACAGAACTCCGGTAATGACAATTTAGGGGCGGAGGGTAGGCTACGGATCCCCGGGGGGTGGGGAGCTCAGCCCCCCCCCCTCGGGAAAATTCCGGAGGGGGCTCGAGCCCCGGAGCCCCCCCGTAGTCGGCGCCTATGGTATGAAAATATGAATAAAAAAGAAATAAAGAAAAAGGCAAGCATTGCAATATATGCTAATATTTTTTTCTTTTTTCTTTTCAATCTTATTTGAAGCGTTCACCTTTGATTGGGTGGCTTGTCCTAAGTTGTACTGATGTTGCTATTCGTACTTCTATCCTTTGTATATCTTTTAGTGTTTTCTCTGATTATGCGTCTACGAAAGCCGCCGTGATTACATCACGTTCGTCTTTGCCATCAGAGCCCGTTAACCGACCCGCGGTGTCTCCCGCAGACGCCGCGGCTTGTTTTCGCTAAATTAAAGCGACTAGCGGCGACTTCTCGCCCGTAAAACTGTAATTTTCGTATTCAGAAGACGAGAAACTATAATAATTCCTTGAAAACTCACTCTTCTTGAAAAGCACGTACCCTCACGAACACGCACGCACACACACACACACACACACACACACTACAGAGCGACCTCAATACTCATTACTCACGGTGCTTTCTCGTAGGCTTTCTACTTACCGTGGCGCGATGCCACCGCCTGCAACCAAATGATTAAAAATCACGGGAGCACCTATCGTAAAACAAGGCGTTGCTCTGTAATGATTGTTCGTTCACAATGAAAATTTCCTATTTTATGCAGCTTTATGCTAAAGGGCCTCTGTTCGGTGTGATTATATAGAACGGGGCTATAAATTAGTATGTATTTTGTCATGATTTAATTATTTATTTCGCTAAACATGAATCCACTAGTTTGAGCTTTGTTGATGGTGAAATTATACTTCAAGGATGGTGGGACCACTTGTACGCGCATTGCTCTTACCGTATTATCCCAACAATTTCACAAGTACACAAATATTATTACTGAGGATATAAAGCTTGAAGAGCGTTATCAAGCAGATCCTGCGCACTGTGGGAGTCGATGTGATCTAAGCATTATGCAAGCAGCTGTTTACCATCGCGTCGGGTTCCGCAAGGCGTGACTGCGGGGACCAACTTAAGGCGAGCAGTTGTGCTAGTGACGACGATCGTATGAAATCGACTCGGATTGCCATCCTCTCGTTCAACGCGAGTATACGACATGCCAATTGTTGGATAGAGCACTGCACAGACTCGGGCTTACGGGAAAGCCCGGCCAGGCCGGGCTCGGGTCGGGTAGGGCAGTTTTTGCACGGGCTCGGGCCGGGCTCGGGCACCGCATGTGCTTTTTGACCCGGGCCCGGGCCGGGCTCGGACTCTCTGGTGGTGTGCATGTAACGTGCAGCGAGGTATCCTCGGGCGTCTCGACTCTGAAAAACCTGTTGCCCCGGCGCAGATGGAAGCTAGCAGTGCTACTACTGTGTAGTTCCTTTTTCTTTTTCCGTCGTAATTTGCGCTGTTTGAACAAAATGTGAAAGTCCAGAAAGACCGAAGTCGCCTCAAACCAAAGGATGCCATTGTATTCCTCACCTAAATCAATATAGGTAATGCTTTTAGCGCGGTGCAGGCGCGTTCGCGACTTGCTGATTCTTCAAAGGCGAATTGGTAAAACGCCCAGGTGAAAATTCCTTGTTGGTTTCCTGCCGGGAGCTGCTGGTTTGTACTGGTTTCTGATGGCACCAGCTAGTAACCTGCTGGTTTCCTGCTAGTTGTGCTGGTTCCAGCAGGGTGCTTACTGGTTTTCTATTGGTCCCAGCGGGCTGTCTGCTGGCTTGCTGCTAAAACAGTAGTCCAAACAATGAAGAGTCAGCGTTCGCCCAGAAACGAGTCACTGTTCGCCGAGACACGAGTCAGCGTGTTGCCCCGCAGCGTACCAGACGCTGGCAACAAAACACACAATAAAACACTTCAGAAGGCATGGTTCGCGGCATAACCCCCCCCTTAAAAGGGCATGGGCCCGATGCTAAAACAGTAGTCCAAGCAATGAAGAGTCCGTCATCTGGCGTAGTAAGGCTTGAGGCGAACCACGTGGAGGACTTCGGGCTGCTTGCGTCGTCGTGATGTACATGAGTCACCGTCGGGGACGACCTCCTAGACGAGTTGGCCAACACGTCGTTGAATTCTGTAGGGCCCGAAATACCGTCGCAGGAGCTTCTCACTGAGTCCGCGTCGTCCAATTGGAGTCCAAACCCACACAAGATCACCTGGATGATAATCGGCTTCTCGACGTCGGAGGTTGTCGCGCCCGGCATCCACGAGGTGCTGGTCCATTGTACGCACTCGAGCAAGCTGGCGGGCCTCCTCCGCACGTTGAAGATACCCTTGGACGTCGGCGTTGAGGTCGTCATTTTCTACGTGTGGCAGCATGGCGTCGAGCATCGTCGTCGGCTGTCGTCATAGACAAGCTCGAACGGAGTCATTTGCGTAGTTTCCAGGATAGCTGTATTGTACGCGAACGTGACGTAAGGGAGGATTTTGTCCCATGTCTTATGTTCAACGTCGACGTACATAGACAGCATATCCGCGATCGTCTTATTGAGTCGTTCTGTTAGTCCCTTCGTCTGGAGGTGGTACGCCGTGGTCTTCCGGTGATCCGTGTTGCTGTAGCGCAAGACCCCTTGTATAAGCTCTGCAGTGAATGCCATTCCGTGGTCCGTGATTAGGAGGGTTTCAGGGGCTCTATGTCGTAGCACCACTTGGTGGATGAAAAATTTAGCAACTTCTTCAGAAGTCCCTCTCGGGAGTGCGGCGGTCTCTGCGTAGCGCGTCG
Source organism: Dermacentor silvarum (assembly GCF_013339745.2). NCBI lineage: Eukaryota > Metazoa > Arthropoda > Arachnida > Ixodida > Ixodidae > Dermacentor > Dermacentor silvarum. The sequence continues at coordinate 277,206,297 of NC_051154.1, read as the reverse complement.
TGTAGTCTGTGGCTATACGACAATCCACTTGTTCCCGGCGCGTGACACGGGGAATGGGCCAAGAAGGTCCATTCCGATCTGTTGGAAGTGCCTCGATGGTACGACGATCGGTTGCAGAATTCCGGCGGGTCTAGTCGGCGACGTTTTGCGTCGCTTCACGGCAGCTCCTGACGTAGTGGGTGACGTCGGTTGTAAGACGGGGACAGTAATATTTAGCCTCGATCTTTCCGAGCGTGCGTGCCGTGCCGAGGTGCCCTGATGCTGGTTCGTCGTGGCACGCTTGCAATATTTCGTCGCGGAGGCGACGGGTATGACAAGAAGGTACTTCATTCGCGTTGTAGGCGCGAAGTTCTTCTTCACCAGCACCAAATTTTTCAAGCAGAATGCAGCGCAGTTGAGCTTAAACGCCCTGTTCACGGTGACGTTGCGTCCTTCGAGGTGGTCGATCATGACGCGTAACTCGGGGTCGGCACGCTGCTGGGCGGTTAGGTCGCTTTCCGCCACAATTCCAAAAAACACGGTTTCTTCATCGGAGTCCTGTGGCGGTGGGTCGACAGGAGCGCGTGATGGGCAGTCGGCGTCCGAATGCTTCCTGCCGGATTTGTAAACGATGGTGACATCGTATTCCTGCAAGCGCAGGCTCCATCGCCCTAGACAGCCGGACAGATCCTTCAAGTTTGCGAGCCAACACAGCGCATGGTGGTCCATGACCACCTTGAACGGCCTGCCGTAGACGTACGGGGGAAACTTTGAAATGGCCCATATTATGGCAAGGCACTCTTTTTCCAAGGCCGAATAGTTTCTTTCTTTTTTCGATAGGCTGCGGCTGGCGTAAACGATTACTTTTTCGCAGTCATTCTGCTTTTGGACGAGGACAGCACCCAAGCCTACGTCACTGGCGTCCGTGCATTTCTGTCTCGGCGGACTCGTTGAAATGTGCAAGCACAGGCGGGCGCTGTAGGCGATTTTGCAGTTCACAGAACGCGTTCTGCTGCGCTTCCTCCCAGCAGAACTCAATTCTGTCTTTCGTCAAGTGCGTGAGCGGTTCGGCGATTTTTGCGAAGTTTCCGATGAAGCGCCGGTAGTACGCGCACATTCCGAGGAATCTTCTCACGCCTTTCTTGTCTTTCGGTCTGGGAAAGTTGGCTATGGCTTAAGTTTTCGTGGGGTCCAGCAGGACTCCCTCGGCGTTGACGACGCGACCTAAAAACTTTAGTTGCTCGTACGCGAAGTGACACTTTTCAGGTTTCAGCGTTAACCCCGGCGTACGGACGGCTTCGATCACAGACTCTAACCTCGCAAGGTGTTCGTCGAAATTTCGGGAAAATACGACGACGTCATCGAGGTAGACGAGGCAGGTGTGCCATTTTAGGCCGGCTAGCACGGTGTCCATCACTCTTTGGAATGTTGCTGGTGACGTGCACAGTCCAAATGGCATCACCTTAAACTCATACAGTCCAACCGGCGTTATAAACGCTGTCTTTTCACGGTCCCTATCGTCCACCTCAATATGCCAGTACCCGGTTGTCAGGTCCATCGAAAAGAAGTATTTCGCGTGGCAAAGGTGGTCGAGGGCGTCGTCGATTCGTGGGAGTGGGTATACGTCTTTTTTGTGATTTTGTTCAGTCGTCGGTAGTCGACGCAGAACCTCAGAGTGCCGTCTTTTTTCTTCACGAGCACGACTGTGGCAGCCCAGGGACTTTTTGACGGTTGTATGATGTCGTCACCGAGCATGTCTTCAACTTGTGTCCGGATCGCTTCGCGCTCGTGGGCAGACACGCGGTAAGTGACCGTCGCGTTGGTCGGGCGCTATCTTCGGTGACTATTCGATGCTTTGCAATGAGCGTCTTACGTAGCTTCGAAGTCGACGAAAAGCAGTCACTGTAACGGCATAGCAAAGCCCTTCGCTTTTCTTGTTTTTCTTCCGGTAGCGCCGGGTTCACGTCGAAGACGTGAGCATAGTTGGAGGCGTCATCCGATTCGCGCTGAAAGTCGGCGACGGCGATCACGTCACTTGCTTCCTGAATTTCTTCGAGGAGCGCAATAGAAGCGCCCTTGTTTAGGTGCTGATATTCCCCGGTGAAATTCGTCATCAGAACGTGGGATTTACCGTGCCTGAAGCGCACGATACTTCTTGCGACGGAGACACCACGCTCCAGAAGCAAGCTCCGGTCGTTCCCCACGATAGCGCCGGTGTCAGGAGCAGCGTCTGGAGAGTAGACGGCGATCATCAGGCTTGCACAGGGAGGCAGGGGGACGTGGTCATCGGCAATCCTTAAAGAAGTACGTTGTTTGGCACTTTGTTTTGGTGGCACGGCGTGATCGGCAGAGAAGCTGATCGACTTCGCTTGCAAATCAATAATAGCACGGTTTTCGGTCAAAAAGTCCATGCCTAGGATTACGCCGCGGCAGTATGACGAACACAGCAGGGTACGTGGTGCCGTTTATGGTGATGCGCGACGTACAGGCTCCACTAGGCGTGACGAGATGGCCTCCTGCTGTGCGTATGTGCGGACCGTCCCAAGTTGTCGTAACTTTTTTCAGTTTCGACGCGAATGGTCCGCTCATCATGAATAGTCGGCTCCCGTGTCGATTAGTGCGACTACGTCGAGACCGTCGATGGATAGCTGTATGTAAGAGGTAGTCGTTGTCGGCGTCTTGTTAATTGCGGAGCTGGTTTCGTCGGCTATGCGCCGCGCCGTGTGGCTGTCGTCGTCTTGGGGGGTCATGTCAGGGTTAAATTGAAGCGTCGGGCTCTGGGCGCGTCGTGAATGTTGGTCTTTGGTGAGCCGGTGCGTCGTGGGAGGGTTTTCGCTTTATCGCCATGGTGCAATTTCACCTCCCGAAGCTGCTGCTTTTAGTTTTTCTTCGTGGGCCGGGGGACCTCCACGTGCGAAGTCAGCGTTAGTTTGGCGTCTCGTTGATCCTTATGGATGGGGTGACGTCGAACGGTTGAAGCGCGCTGGTCCACGGCTGGTGTGAGACAGGTACTCGTCGATCTAGGTCGGTCGTTCGCCGGGCAAGGGACGCGGTGCGTCGACGGAGAAACCTCGCAGGCCGAGTTGTTTCTAGGGGCAGCGACGGTATATGTGGCCAGCTTCGCCACAGTGGTAACAAAGCGGACGGCGGTCGGGGGTTCGCCACACGTCGGTCTTCCTTGGCGTTGGGCGTTGCACCGTAGGTGGGCGGGCGGGCGACAAAGAACGGTAGTACGACGGCTCCTGACAGTGAGGTGAGGGCGGGCGAGGGGGGCGAACAGCAGCAGTGTAGGTCATAGCCTGCGGCTCACGGGGTGGTTCCGGCAGCGTAGGAGTCCCCAGTGCCTGTTGCTCAGTTTCGCGGATCACGTCGTGCAGCGAAGCGACTTGGGGTTGCGGCACCGTTGGGAACAGTTTCCGCAGCTCCTCCTTTACTATTGCGCGGATGGTCTCGTGTAGCGTATCCGTCGGCATCCGCGTCCCGTCAACGTAGTTCGCATTCACCGTACCAACAGAAGGGCGGTTGTACTGGTTAGCACGCACTTCGAGGGCCTTCTCAATTGTGCTGGCCTCGGACACGAATTCGGCGACGGTTTTGGGCGGACTACGGACAAGCCCTGAAAACAGTTCTTCCTTCACGCTACGCATTAAGAAGCGTAACTTCTTTTCTTCCGCCATTGCAGGGTCAGCTCGCCTGAAGAGCCTTTTCATGTCTTCGACGAACACAACAACATCTTCGTTAGGGTGTTGCATGCGCGTCTGCAGCAGGACCTCGGCCCGCTCCTTCCGCACAACCGTTGTGAAGGTCGTTAAAGGTTGTGTCCTAAATTCCTGTCAGGACTCTAGGGAGCTCTGATGGTTTTCGAACCAGGTCCGAACGGAGTCTTCAAGGTAGAAGAACACTTGCCTCAGTGTCTCCTCATCGTCCAAGCGATTAAACAGCCTGACCCGTTCGACTTGCTCCAACCAGTCTTCGGGATCCTCCGAAGGTGACCCATGAAATGTTGGCGGCTCCCTGGGTTGCTGAAGAATTACGGGAGGATTGGTAGCGCTGGTCATGGTGGCAGCGTTGTTCATAGTGGCGGCCACAACGTCTTCTTGCTTCTCCTTCTCCGGAAGCAGTCCAAATTCCGGCTGAAGACCTTGCTGTCGGCGGCTTGCACGAGTTGGGCTCGCCTGGTGACTTGCCGGGGGTTTAGGGTTCATGTGCCCCGCACCTCCACCAGATGTCACGGAGCCAAGGACGATGCAGGGTTCTTTCCATAAACAAGGTTTATTGGAGCGAACTTGTGCTCCGCAGAAACTCAAAGAAGATACAAGCGGCGAAGCAGCAACCAACAGAGCGACGTGCACGGGCGGTCGGCGGGTTTCTTCTGCTGGCCGCCGTCACAAGCGGACGCGTCCCTCTCCAACTCTCCGCTGCGTTCCAGTGACCGAGACGCCGCCAGCGTTCGCTGAGAAACGAGTCAGCGTTCTGCGAGAAAGGAGTCACCGTTCGCCGAGACACTAGTCACCGTTCGCCGAGACAGGAGTCAGCGTCTCGCCCCGCAGCGTACCAGACGCTGGCAACAAAACACACAATAAAACACTCCAGAAGGAATGGTTCGCGGCAATATCTGTGTGGTTTTGCAGTGCCTATCACCTGATTACATACATACAAGCGCTCTATCAATATTATTTGTTTAATTACGTCGAACAGACAGTCACCCACTGGTATACTAAATAACACGTCGAAACACCGTTTCTATATAAACCAGCTGGCTCTGAGGATAGGGATGTGAGTAGGAAGAACAGTGTTTGCGAATGTGTTGCGTTTGTCTTGTATGGGGTTGCTCTTTTGTGTGTGTGTGTGTGTGTGTGCTGTGCGTGCGTGCGTGCGTGCGTGCGTGCGTGTGTGTGTGTGTGTGTGTGTGTGTGTGTGTGTGTGTGTGTGTGTGTGTGTGTGTGTGTGTGTGTGTGTGTGTGTGTGTGTGTGTGTGTGTGTGTGTGTGTGTGTGTGTGTGTGTGTGTGTGTGTGTGTGTGAAAGTGCTTTTCTGCCTTGTATTGCTGTCTTGTGACCTTCTCCAAGTCGTACTTTAAGAATAAGAATTAAAAAAGAAAAAGGAGCCTCCGTGATGAAGTTCCCAGGGGAGGTGGTGCTCTCGATGTCCCGTTTAATAAAGACCATAGGATATGTATGCCAACTCCGAGGCAACGTTATCGTGCTGTTTCGAAATTTAGGAAGCGGCCAGCAGATTAGCGGCAGATAAATAGGCGCTACATTTATGTTAAAACTGAAAGCCTGAAAAAAGAATACAGAAACTGGAAGTAACAGTTGCTGAATTGATAGCTTCAGCAGAGGAGGCACCAAAAGCGAGGAGTGACCATACAGGTAGAATCAAAACCAACACCCTTAGAAACACTCCCAAAAGTCCCAAGGCGCAATAAAATATTTCAAACAGCTGTGTTCATAATTCAGGAAAAACAAAACCGGCTTTTATGAGGCACGATATGTTTGTCCCTTGAATATTTAACGTTGCTGTATAAGTTCAATTCTGTACTTAAAAAGCAACGCGCAACAATAGTCCTCGAATATTTGCCGACTAGTTCTTGTGAGTCCTTGAAAATGTTCGAATTGGTCTCCTACAAATCGTGCTGCGAACGAAATGCGTACCACGACTGGAACGAAACATGCTTCGACCAGGATTAGAGCGCAGGCGCCGTACAGCATCAAGCGGATCCACTGACACCGGGCAACACGACGCCGAAAATAGGCCGAAATTACGCTCCACGTACCGCCACTTGAGCGCATGCCACGCAGTGGGTTAAAACCGCACAGTGGAATAATACGCGGCGTTACAAAGAGTGATTTCAAGAAGTTGCACGTTAGAAAAAAAAATCATGTTAGAGGGAGGAAGTTGTTGCGTAGAGAGTGGTGAGGAAGGCAGTTAGATTAACCAGATGTTAGAATCCGGTTTGCTACCCTGCACTCAGTTTGGGAAATAGTTGTTAGAAAAAGGACAGACAGAGAGCGAGAAAGAAAAGAAAGCACACGCATAAAAAATGTCGCAGTTTCGCCCAAAGGGCGATGCATCGATTGCGATAGCAAATTAGTAGAGAGCTATTCGGAGTAGGGATAGTAGTTTTATCGGCTGCATAAACTTGGACACATTGGCTTACTAACTGAATTAACTATCGTGGTGTCAGCGCGCACAAGCAAACATGAATAGATCACACTGAATGACCGCAGCCAACGACTGTCAAAACGCTGGTAAGGGTCGTTTGTGATCTTCATTATGAGCTGTGCGGGCAGCTTGATCGACCCGTTCATTGCCAATAATTCCGCAGTGACTTGGAATCCACTGAAAAGTTATTCCATGCCCTATCTCAGTTAGACTGTGTATTGCCTCGGCAATCTCAAAGAACAACTGCTCGTGCGGTCCGCGGCGTAAATGTGATAGCGGAGACTGCAGAGCTGCCTTTGAGTCGCAGCAAATCGTCCATTTGTGTGTCACTTGATCACTAATGAAACGAAGCGCGATACAAAGCGCTGCGAGTTCTGCTGCCGTCGATGTCATACCAACGAAGGTCACAACAATTAAATTCAAGAAGTCTCACGTCACAGCATCGGCGGTAGCAGTTGTTGCGTATAAGCGAAAATAAAGCGCAGCACCTTCCATGGGGGCCACCAAAAGGAGAGGCCGTACCTGTTTATTAAAAGTTAGGCTTTTGCATCGAAGCAGAATAAAAACCAAGAGGTTTTCGGCATGGCGTTCACGCGCGCGTCCTGCTACACGTTGCGCGCTACCACGCAATGTAAAATATTTTACACCCTTAAAAATGAATATGGGTGTAAATCTGTCTATTACACCCTTACACCCAAAAAGGGTTTAATTGAGGGGGATAGTTGTAGAAAGATTTACGCCCTTATTCAGTTTTCAGGGTAAAATATCTTACAGTGTATTCGGTTATTTAGGCTTGGGTTAGTTCTACGCGGGCATCGCTTTAAGTAACACCATGGCAATAGCATCGATGCTCATGTCTGGTTATGTAGCGAACGCACTGCGTGAAATCATATAGCCGTGCTCTCGGGGTGATATATAGAGGTATACGCTGGGATTATCAGTGCTTGCTGGCCAGCATGGCCGTTGGTGAAAACTCAGCACTACCCGCCGCCATATACTGGCGATACCTTGTATACAGTGGCTATAGGGTGTGGAGCTTCAGGTCACGGGTTAGAAGCCGGTCGCAGTGGTCACATTTAGATGGCGTTGAAATGCAAAACGCTGATGTACTTTGGAGTTTGGTGGGCGTTAAAAACGCGAGGTGGTCAAAATTACTTCGGCGTCTCCCACTACGGCGTGCCTCATAATCGTATCTTTGGTCATGGCACGTGAAACCTCATAATGTAGTTTCAATAAATCCGCACCTATTTTCAGGCGATTAACGATCATATAACGAAATAAACGCACCAATGCAGCAAGAGGTATGGAAATCTGTGCAATGCGTCAATTCCCACGTTTAAATCAGGCTGCCGCCGATGTATATACGTATAGACTTGAAAATATAGCAGAATGGCTTTAGTCTCGCCGTTTCTTGTTTGTTTCTGGCTGTTTCTAGCGTTCTAGTACGTGGTGCTGCTTTTAGTGTTGAAAGGTTGCCGCTGCTGGCATAAACGCCTGAGCATTGTATTATAACGTTCTTCTCGTCTGTCCGGGTTTTAAACCACGCGCGCGATAAAAAATGTCGCAGTTTCGCCCGAAAGGCGAAGCATCAAATGCGATAGCAAATTAGTAGATAGCTATTCCGAGTAGCGATAGTAGTTTTATCGGCTGCATAAACTTTGACACATTCGCTTACTAACTGAATTAACAAGCGTGGTGTCGGCGCGCACAAGCAAACATGAATAGATCACACTGAATGACCGCATACAAGAACTGTCAAAACGCTGGCAGCAAGCGCAGCCACCGCACCGGGCGAAGGTTCGTGCGGTCTATCGCTTCAACAGAAACTTAGCAGCGAATGCAGAGCGGCTACAAAGGTCAGAGCCATGTGGAGATAAGAGACGGTGCGGGCGACCGCCACAACCGGGCAAAAGCACAGTTGTTGGCAGAGGAGAAGCTGCCCCCCCTCCCTCCCACGCTGCCTTCCCGCTTTCTGGCTTTCGCGTGGGAGATTGAGTGCATGGCCAGTTCGCCTTGCGCCCTGTTGCAAGATACGCATTTCGTGCCGCAGCACAGCGTCGCCCCGCCTCCCTCCCTGCCATACCCCCACGGCCTTTCACGCGACAGTCTCGTTTGCTTTCCGCCGTGCGTTCGCTCTCCGTGATAGCGCCGGTCCCCCGCGCGCTTTCACTCGCTAATACGGCGCGCAGAGACGATTTTATCGCCCTTCGACTTTATACGGAACCTCACAGCGACGGCGACGGCGATGATGACGGCAGAAATCCCGTTGAAGCGTCCATGTAATTGATAGCGCAATAAAAAATGCGGGTGCATACAGATTGGCCGGAAAGCGGCAAACGCGTTTCTCTTTTTTTTTTACTGTAAACGCCAGCGTGACTCGAAGCCCCATTTATAATTTCGACGCAGTTGCTAGAACTAGAAAACAAAACAAAAACACTAACGACTTTGGCAATTCCGAAGGCCACGCAAAGAAACAAACGAAAAAGTTCGCCACGAAGTTTGGTCCAGACGGATCTCTCTAAGTGGAAGTCGTGAATTCGTTGCCGCGCATCCCATACAATGCGGAAGCCAGTGCGTACTGCGCAGGCGCGTCGCGACGTAAAATGTATTGAACAACAGGGCTCTAACTTGTCAGAAAACTATACGTAAGCAGCGTGCTTATATGATGCACCCTATTTCCGCGAAAATTTCGCGCTGTATACGGTCAACGGCGATGAGGTAGAGCACGTTGCAAACCGGGTATACGCGTGTTGTCTGACATTTATGTACATCATTAAACTTCACAATGGCGTGACGACCCAAGAGAATGCGGGGCCCACTGTCCATTGCCTTGCACGTTTGACGCGGACATTAAAGAAACTACTGTTTCCGGTAACTTGATAACGCCCTTGGTTTATGAGGCGGGAGCACAACGTAATTTTCAATGCGTTGGTTTAAAGGCGTAGCGATTGTAGCGGTACTCAGTGCGATGGACTTGCGCATGGTGGTACGTAAAGCTCATCAACATTCGGGCCTTAATTAAAACGTGATGCATCCTCAGCGCACGTCAACAGCATGAAATTGGCACTGTACGAACTACACATTTGTATTTTTTTTACCAGGCCCAGATGGGCGAACGACGAACTAATGACTACAATTACCTCTTTACTTACTACGGGAAAATGTCGCGACGTTTTGAAAAGGTATATATTATAAGGAATTTTTTATATATATAATACATTTAGCACAATATATGTAGACTAGGGAACTAAAGATAGTTTCCAGTGATGCAAGTAAAAAAAGACACTAAATAAATACTAAAAAAAATTTTCAAAATTAACATTTTTGTTGGCAGTTGAAAAAAGGAAGTATCAATAAAATTCGGCTCTTTCGCCCAAAGGTTGAAACAGGACGGTCTTCCAGTAATATACGGCGGCGACATGGTTCGAAGCAGAACGCAGGGCAGTGCAGCAGTGACAGTGTCCCTGCATCTGCAAGGCGTCAACAGCGCTGGCGTAAAGAGTCACGCCGCCAGTGGTGTTGCAGGCGTTGAGCCTCAACGAGGAACGTATATAAGACCGACAGGAAACCGTCGGGGTTTGTCAGCGCCCGAGGAAATTATGGGACAGATTTACCTTCAACTTTTACTATCTCTTGTTTGCTCAGGCCACTTGGCTTCACTTGGCATCCACTTCGTCGATTTGTCGCCAAACGGACTACGCGTCGATCGTGCCTTTGGAGACCTTATAGTATATTGTCACGTAGTAGTGACGCTGAAGTAAACAGTCGTAAAACTGTGTATGACGAAACTGATTCTTTATTGGGCGAACCTGTGCCCACAAAAGCAAGCTACACTCAAAGCACAACGAAAGCGGCGAACACAGTCGGCGGTCGTCGAAAATCTGGGGCGCGATCTTGTACGCGTTCCAAAATGGAACGGAGGCGTTCCGTTCCATTTTGGAACGCGTACAAGATCGCGCCCCTGATCAGCGGCGAAACGCGTCGGCTTTTATACCTGAGTCATCGAAGGTTCCAGAATAATCCCTGGTACGCGCGTGTCTTCCAGAGAGTTCTAGAAAAGTCGCGTCGCTCATGCAATCAGATAACATAAGCGTCGGTGGAAACAGGCAACGGAAAGAAGTATCGATAACGTTCTAGAAACTTCCGATACAGGCGCGTCCTGCGCCGAGCGATAACGTTCACCATTTGTTAGCCGGTGGAAAGCGGCCATCGGCGAAAGATAAACATGTATACGTGTCAATACCCTCCCCTTAAAAAGCATCGTCCCGATGCTACAAACAAACGCGAAAGCGAAAACAAAACGACGCGTAATAAATAAAGAAAATAACAAAGTAACAAAGGACCTATAGCTCGTCAGCGGGCGTAGAAAGGCTTAAGACGCACCACGTGGATGACTTGAGGACGTACGCGGCGTCGCTGGGATGGCGAAATGCCGTCTGGCACGACCTCGTAGTCCAGTGCGCCAATACGTCGGATGATCTTATAGGGTCCGAAATAGCGACTTAACAGTTTCTCGCTAAGTCCTCGTCGGCGTATCGGAGTCCAGACCCAAACACGGTCGCCGGGCTGGTACTCGACGTAGCGTCGTCGAAGATTGTAGTGTCGGCTGTCGGTCCTCTGCTGGTTTTTGATGCGCAAGCGGGCGAGCTGTCGACCTTCTTCGGCACGCTGCAGATAGCTGGCAACGTCGAGATTTTCTTCGTCGGTGACGTCCGGTAGCATGGCGTCAAGCGTCGTTGCCGGGTTCCTTCCGTAGACCAGGTTGAACGGCGCCATGTGCGTCGTTTCTTGCACGGCCGTGTTGTATGCGAAGGTCACGTACGGAAGGTTGGCATCCCACGTCTTGTGTTCGACGTCGACGTACATTGCCAGCATGTCGGCGATGGTCTTATTTAGGCGCTCGGTGAGGCGATTCGTCTGCGGGTGGTAGGCGGTGGTCCGGCGATGGCTTGTCTGGCTGTATCGCAGGATGGCTTGAGTTAGTTCTGCCGTAAAGGCCGTGCCTCGGTCGGTGATGAGGACTTCTGGGGCACCGTGACGTAGGAGGATGTTCTCAACAAAGAATCGGGCTACCTCAGCAGCATTGCCTTTGGGCAAGGCTTTTGTTTCGGCGTAGCGGGTGAGGTAGTCCGTAGCTACGACGATCCATTTATTCCCGGACGTCGACGTCGGAAAAGTCCCCAGTAAGTCCATCCCGATCTGCTGGAACGGTCGGCGAGGTGGCTCGATCGGCTGTAGAAGTCCAGCTGGCCTTGTCGGCGGTGTTTTGCGTCGCTTACAGTCTCGGCATGTCCTTACGTAATGCGCGACGTCGGCAGAGAGGCGAGGCCAGTAGTATTTTTCTTGTATCCTCGCGAGCGTGCGGGAAAAACCGAGGTGTCCAGTCGTTGGGTCGTCATGGAGAGCTTGCAGAACCTCTGGACGCAGTGCTGAGGGTACCACGAGGAGGTAGTTGGCTCGGAGAGGCGAGAAGTTCTTCTTTAGGAGAATGTCGTTTTGCAAGAAAAACGATGCCAATCCTCACCTGAACACCTTCGGCACAATGACGGTCTTGCCTTCCAGGTAGTCTACAAGGCTCCTTATTTCCGGGTCGGCTCGCTGTTGTTCAGCGAATTCGTCGGTACTGATCGGTCCCAAGAGAGTATCGTCATCCTGGTCGTCCTGTGGTGGCGGTTCGACGGGGGCGCGAGACAAGCAGTCGGCGTCAGAGTGCTTTCGCCCGGACTTGTAAACGACGGTGATGTCGAATGCTTGAAGTCTCAGACTCCATCGTGCGAGGCGACCTGAAGGATCCTTCAAGTTAGCTAGCCAACACAAGGCGTGGTGGTCACTCACAACTTTAAAGGGCCTGCCATAGAGGTAGGGGCGAAACTTTGATGTAGCCCAGATGATGGCGAGGCACTCCTTTTCTGATGTGGAATAATTTGCTTCCGCCTTCGATAGCGACCGGCTAGCGTAACTTACAACCCTTTCTAGTCCGTCAGTCCTCTGCACAAGCACGGCGCCGAGTCGTACGCTGCTTGCGTCGGTGTGGACTTCGGTATCGGCGTTTTCGTCGAAATGCGCAAGTATTGGCGGCGATTGCAGGCGTCGCTTCAGTTCTTCAAATGCTTCGACTTGCGGCGTCTCCCACTTGAACTCGACGTCGGCCTTCGTGAGATACGTCAGTGGCTCAGCGATCCGTGAAAAATCCTTGACGAAGCGCCTGTAATAGGTGCACAGTCCAAGAAATCTACGGACTGCCTTCTTGTCAGCGGGCGGAGGAAAGTTGGAGATGGCAGCAGTTTTCTGAGGGTCGGGGCGCACTCCAGACTTGTTGATGACGTGGCCCAAAAACAAGAGCTCCTCATATGCGAAGCGGCACTTTTCTGGCTTTAACGTGAGTCCGGAGGTTTTGATTGCTTAAAGAACTGTTTCAAGGCGCCGCAGGTGTTCTTCGAAGCTTGAGGCAAACACAACGACGTCGTCCAAATAGACGAGACAAGTCTGCCACTTCAAGCCTGCCAGTACTGTATCCATGACGCGTTGGAAAGTCGCAGGTGCCGAGCAAAGGCCAAATGGCATGACCTTGAACTCGAACAGTCCGTCTGGTGTTATAAAGGCAGTCTTCTCCCGGTCCCTCTCGCCGACTTCGATTTGCCAGTAGCCGGTTTTGAGGTCCATCGACGAAAAATACTTTGCGCTGTAGAGTCGATCCAAGGCGTCGTCAATCCGTGGGAGGGGGTATACGTCCTTCTTCGTGATCTTGTTGAGGCGACGATAATCGACGCAGAAACGTAGGGTTCCATCCTTCTTCTTTACGAACACCACGGGGGACGCCCACGGACTCTTGGACGGCTGGATGATGTCGTCGCGCAGCATTTCGTCGACTTGTTGCCTTATGGCCTCGCGTTCGCGCGCCGAAACTCGGTACGGGCTCTGACGGATTGGGCGGACATATTCGTCGGTTATAATGCGGTGCTTGGCGACAGGGGTTTGTCGAACTTTCGACGACGACGAGAAGCAGTCCTTGTATTGCAGGAGCAGAGCTTTTAGCTGTTCTTTCTTATGCCTGGGAAGGTTCTGGTTGACGTCGAAAGTTGGTTCAGATACTATAGTCGTCGTTGCAGGTGCACTGGAATCCGTGAAGGCGAAAGCACTGCTGGCGTGTACTATTTCGCCAATGTAGGCGACCGTGGTGCCTTGGTAATGTGCTTGTATTCGGGGCTGAAGTTCGTGAGCATCACCCTTGCTTTCTCTGCACGTAGCTCAGCTATGCCTCTAGCGACGCAAATGTCACGGTCGAGCAGTAAGTGATGATCGCTCTCGATGACGCCCTCCGTGTCTGCAAGCACTTCGGTACCGACGGAAATCATTACGCTAGAGCGAGGCGGAACGGTGACTTGTTCTTCAAGGACATTCAAGGCATGGTAACTTATGCTTGTATCCGGTGGTATCGCGTTGTGTGTTGAAAGCGTTATCGACTTGGACCTTAAGTCGATGACTGCACCGTGTTCATTTAGAAAGTCCATGCCTAGGATGACATCCCTGGAGCAGTGCTGAAGGATTACGAAGTTCGCCGGGTAAGTGCGGTTGTTTACCGTGACTCGCGCTGTGCAGATTCCAGTCGGCGTTATTAGGTGGCCTCCCGCTGTCCGGATATCGGGTCCTTGCCAGGCTGTTTTTACCTTCTTCAACTTGGCGGCGAACGCGCCACTGAAGACGGAATAGTCGGCACCAGTGTCGACGAGAGCGGTGACGTTATGGCCATCGATGAGCACGTCTAGATCCGTAGACCGGCGTCTGGCGTTGCGGTTAATTCGTGGCGTCGGATCATGGCTGCGTCGGCTTTCTCTGCTGCTGCTACGTCGCGTCGGAAGGTCTTCTTTCTGCGGCGAAGTGCTGTCAACGCTGTTGCTAGGCGGCATGCTGATGTCTCGTCGTGATGATTCGTGAATCGTCGTCGTCGTCGGCGGCGGCGGAGGATCTTCGGCATTGCGTCGTACAGCAACCGCACCTCCATCGGTTGCTGCCTTTAGTTTCCCGGCTAAGGGCTCGGAGATCGGCCCCGGGTGGGACCGGTGTACTGACGGCGATGCGGCGAGATGTAGCGGCCCGGTGACGGCGAGCGTGAGGGTCGTCGTGGTTGCCACTGGGCTCCGGCGAGGTAGTCGGCGATGTGACGTGGTCGCTCGCCAAGCTGTGGACGCGGCGCGTTGACGGCGAACCCTCGTAGGCCAATCTCGCGGTATGGGCATCGGCGGTAGACATGGCCGGCTTCCCCGCAGTGATAGCAGAGCGGGCGGTGGTCGGGGGCGCGCCAAATGTCTGTCTTCCTTTGGTAGGTGCGCTGGGCGACGGGCGGGCGTGCTGGCGGCGGCGGCGGTGGACGACGGAACTGCGGCGTTACGGGGCCCTGGCGCGAGTGCGAAGGGGGGCCTTCACGACGGGCGACGGCGGCGTAGGTCATCGCTTCCGGCTGGGGTTGCGGTGATTCGGGAAGTCCTAGCGATTGCTGGATTTCCTCCCGCATGATATCGGCGATGGAAGCAACTTGAGGCTGCGACGACGGTAGCAACTTCTGCAGCTCTTCGCGTACTATCGCCCTGATGGTGTCTCGTAGGTCGTGAGAGAGTCCTTGGACTTCGGCGTACTGTGGCGTCGAACGACGATTGTATTGCCGGTTGCGCATGTCCAGTGCTTTCTCGATTGTCGTAGCCTCCGAGAGAAAGTCTTGGACTGTCGTTGGTGGATTCCGCACAAGTCCAGCTCCTGCTTAACTCCCCGCATGAGCATGCGAACTTTCTTGTCTTCTGGCATAGCGGGGTCGGCGTGCCGGAATAATCGAGTCATTTCTTCAGTGTACATACCGATGCTCTCATTCGCGAGCTGTACACGGTTTTCCAGCAAGGCTGCAGCTCTTTCTTTACGGACGACGCTAGTGAAGGTGTCCAGGAATGCGGCTCGGAAGAGGTCCCAGGTTGTTAGTGCACGCTCCATATTCTCGAACCAGGTTCAGGCGCCGTCTTCAAGCGATAAATAAACATGGCGCAGCTTGTCGTCGCAGTCCCACTTGTTGAACGCAGCGACTCGATCGTATGCCTCCAGCCAGCTTTCGGGGTCTTCACATGGCGAACCGCGGAAAGTCGGCGGCTCCCTGGGTTGTTGCATCACGATTGCAGATGTTGGCGAAGGGGCTGTCATGGTAGCTGCTGCCGAGGTCGTGACTTTTGTCCTCTTGGTCTTCTCGGGGAGAAGTCCGTACTCCGGGGGTTGGTTTTGTAGCCTGAGGCTAGGTCGATGCTCCGGGACAACGTTGGTACTCTCTTCGGGGTTCGGGCTTGTATCACGGCTTTTCGGGGGCGTCCGCTGCATGAACACAAAAGCACCTCCACCAGATGTCACGTAGTAGTGACGCTGAAGTAAACAGTCGTAAAACTGTGTATGACGAAACTGATTCTTTAATGGGCGAACCTGTGCCCACAAAAGCAAGCTACACTCAAAGCACAACAAAAGCGGCGAACACAGTCGGCGGTCGTCGAAAATCTGATCAGCAGCGAAACGCGTCGCCTTTTATACCTGAGTCATCGAAGGTTCCAGAATAATCCCTGGTACGTGCGTGTCTTCCAGAGTTCTAGACAATTCGCGTCGCTCATACAATCAGATAACATAAGCGCCGGTGAAAACAGGCAACGGAAAGAAGCACCGATAACGTTCTAGAAACTTCCGATACAGGCGCGTCCTGCGCCGAGCGATAACGTTTGACATTTGTTAGCCGGTGGAAAGCGGCCATCGGCGAAAGATAAACATGTATACGTGTCAATATCTAAAGACGCTTTTCACCGCGCTTCCGTGGGCGCCGCCACGTTTGACTTCTCCTGGGCCGGTATTTTGTAGCGATGTGTTATGCTTTATTTTATACTAGTCTTATCAACCACCGCTCAGGGCCGGCTGATCCCGTTGATATCTTGAGCGCACCGTCGCTCTGACCACTAACCAAGCGCGAAAAGGTATTAGCATCGAAAAGGCATCGCGACAAAATAGCGGCCCTGGTGACGCGTTCATTGCTTGCCTCAGCCGGACTCCGCTGCCTCCTTTTCCAATAGCAGTGCACAATTAACGCCGACGTGGTCACTTTATCACTTGGCCAAATGGTGCAAGCAGTGCCGTACGCCGCTCCTACAAGAAGGCGGGGCTAGAAATTGTTTTCCCGTCCAGAGAGGTACGTACTTTCAACCGCTGTAATAAATCAGGATTACTGTCATTCTGTCACCCTTTATTCTTCATTAACAGCCAATGGCTTGGAAGCCACAGGTTGTCATGTTTTCGGTTCAGTAAATTTATTGGTGTGTTTTGACTACATTATCGATTTCCTACCTAATCACTTGTGAATGCGTCAACTGCGCTAAGATTTTGGTGCCACGCTCCGTGCATAAACCATTCGTGTTCTAAATTTATGCAATGTATATATATATCTTACTGAAAAGAGGTAATATTGTTCATCTCTCGTTTGCGTTGTGGCTTGCGACTAAACATTTAACTTCGAACATTCCTACGTACCACAAGTAAGCCACTCATTGGTTGGCATGCTCTCTAACGAGTGCACTCATATCGGATTCTTGACTATAAGTGAGTTTGAGTTTCAGTGAATGGGGCCGGCCATTAGCGCAGACAAGAAAAATAATATTTCAAAGCGCGAGCGAAAGTCTACTACATTTGCGGTGCTATCTGGTCATCATCTTTTCCTGGGCCACTTTGCCTTAGATAAAAATAATCACGAAATTGTTTTGCCACAGCAAAAAGTTTGCTTTAGTAAGGTGACGGTGCGACATCTTATTCCTGGTTTGTGGGGCAAAGAAACATAGACGAAGATAATTTGGGCGGGCAGCAGTAGCTACAGTAGCTACACCTCCGAGCTGATAAAATTTTAAATATAATTGTTAGGTTTTACTTGCGATAACCATGATCCGATTATGAGCCACGCCGTAATGAGAGCTCCAGAATAACTTTGACAACTTTCTGAGGGTCTTTAATGTGGGCCCGATGCACGCCATACGAGCGTTTTTTGCATTCCGAACCCACCGGATTGCGCCCGCCGCGGCGTGGGAATCGAACACCAGTGGCACAATGCCACAGCCAACTGGGCTGCCGCGGCGAGTACTTCGAGCCGATCAGTTTTTAGTAAAAAGATACACATGACGATACCACAGTTGTCAATACATTAACTATAGGAAGTTACTCAACTGTGTATACGCGTACAAAATAATTATCAAACTGAAAAAAAATGAAAAAAAAAGAAAGAAGTGGCGTTTCTATAGCATCCTCAAACTGCACACTAGGTTATTAGGAACGTGGCAGTACTGGGGGTCCGGTTACATTTCGTCCATCTGGTGTTATTTAACGTGAACCTAAATCCAAGTACTGGCCTGTTTTTGTATTCCACCCGTCTCGGAACACGTTCACCGCGACCCGCAATCGAACTGCCGCAGAGGAGACGCACCGGGTTTCGAGGGAACCAAGGGCTAGGCACTGCGCAAGCGTCATCTGTCTATGGGTAAAACTTACGGTTAAGAGGGTCTACATATGTTAGAAACACACTTTTCGAACAAGGCACCAGCCTTCTCAGCTTAACTTCTCGTCCTTGCAGGGCTCTCCGTCGCTTTCGCCCTCCGCAGCAGATCACGTGACCTACAACACTCGGTGCAATGGCCACGCATGCGCCATCGATAGCAGAACAGCACGGCGGTGACGACGGCGCGACTCACCTGGACTGTCCGCATGAAAGCATTGTATCGAAGCGAAGCTCTGCTTTTGCATCTCAGTGTCCGTGGCACGCAGTGAAGAAGTTACTCGATGTCGTGTGGCAAAGGTAAATTGCATCTGCGGGTAAAAACAAAAAAAAAAACATTCAATTTATTGTTCTACCTTTGGCTCTGCGCAGGACGGTGGCATGCCGACTAGACAATGGCGGAGATAGCGTAGTAGAATGAACAGACGAACGCAGCACACACACACACACACAGTTATTACATTGGAAGATACATCAGATACAAGATCAGATAACAGCCAATCACGACTTCGTACATATTACACATTATTACCGAAGGCGGCCAACTAATGTCCTACAGCTTTACGAACAAAAAGCTTTGTGAATTCGGCCCTTGTTTCTAGGCTACAAGTTTCCTTCAAGAAGAAATGCGTACCTACCCATGTATGCTCACGCGTTGGGACGTCAGTACCATGAATACAAAAAACCGGCTCACTTTCAGTGCCGAAGTTAAGGAAAACGTTTTCGGCAAATGAGATCTGCGAAAATCCAGAAGCTGAAGGAAGTGTTATGAAATTGAAGATTTCAGATTATTTTGCAGCTAACAATCTGCTAGCCTCCTGGTTATCTCAAATGGTATAGGACGACCACCTCGGAAACACGTTGGTCCCGGCTTCAGTCTCCAAAACCGGCAAATGTTTCTTCCATTGCGAAGCTTTCTATCTCAGAAACTCGTAATGCTCGTAACTCGTAACTCATAAAACTCGTAACTCGTGACGCAACGCTTGCGTCAAACGTTGAAAGTTTTCCGTTTGTGCCACATTGTCGGCTGCCACATTGATGCTGCGTATAACACTCCTTGGCGTGCACGATTATTGAGATCGATGTGAAGGAACTGTGCATGAATAATTCTGCGACGCTATTAAATTAATTCTAAGTCAATTATTTCAGCCCTTCGAAACTAGCGCGAGCCATCGTCTCGCCTGTTCCCTCAACATAACTGGCCAATAGGCACGGCATGCTAAAAGAACCAAAAGCTGCAAAAAGGATTTTGCGACGTCCGCTACAAAATTGAAAATCAGCGATCAGCTATGCCTGTTAAGAAATGTAGGCACTTCTGAGTCTAGTTTTACAACGAAGCTGTCTATGGCTTGGGCTCTATGCACTTTTCGTGTCCATCAACAGATTTGCGTGTGCAAAAACTCAGCTGCAGTATTTGATGCAAAATCGCTTCGTTCTATACAAAAATTTACACGCCTCATCACTTGGATGTACATTATCTGTAGATTAGTTATCAATCGGCACCATTTTCAAAATCAGTAGACTCTCAGGTAGGTAATAAGGGTTTCTGAAAGATTTGCTGCTGTGCGACCCGCGTCGGCTATGTGTACGCTCGCACCGCCCTTTCTTTGTCGGCGTTCCAAGCGCTTGCGTGCCTAGTTTCCTTCCGCTCTATCGGCGTGGCGGTCCCGTCGCGCGTGTTTACTTTCCGCCGGGTGGCGGTCCCGTTGCGCCTGCTTAGCTCCCTCCGACTCCCCGAGGTGGCGGTAGTCTTCCACGCGAATGCATGCCGCCGATCGAAGCCGCCGATCGAAATGAAAGTTTATGTGTGTGTGCCTTTAAAATTAAATTATGGGGTTTTACGTGCCAAAACCAGTTCTGATTATGAGGCACGCCGTAGTGGGGGACTCAGGAAATTTGGACCACCTGGGGTTCTTTAACGTGCACCTAAATCTAAGTACACGGGTGTTTTCGCATTTCGCCCCCATCGAAATGCGGCCGCCGTGGCCGGGATTCGATCCCGCGATCTCGTGCTCAGCAGCCCAACACAATAGCCACTGAGCAACCACGGCGGGTGTGTGTGCCTTTCTTCAGGATGACCGCTGTCGCCGCCCAAGAGAAATAAAATTTGCTGATTCCTTTGACGTAAATTCTGTGTCATCTCTATGTCGAATGCTAAAGTGCTTCGCTGGTAATCCACCTTCACAGCAGAGGAATGGTGCGTGATTTTTTTTTGTTTATAGCAGACACATGATGCCAAGCGAGTTATTCAATGTAACGCAATGCGTAATATTGAAAACGACAAAAAAAAAACAAGTATGCAGATCCAACACACATCTTGGAATCTATGTAAAACAAAGCTTTCGAGAGGGGGTTAATCAAACGTTATAAATTTGCCCATTTCATTCCTGCGTCATGCTCGCGCACACATTATACGCAATGTGACTCACGCTGTGAACATCTAAAAAAGCTATAGCTGGCGTTTGTTATAGCCTAATGGTTAAGAGCTTCAGGTTGCTGCGCCGGAGGCCCGAGGTTTTATCCCGCTATCAGACAAGCAATATTATTTTTTTTATAGATGTGACCTATTCGGCAAGACAGAAGCAGCCCCCAGCAGCCAGGGTCAGGAATATCTGGGAGGGTTCGCCTTAAAAAAGGTTTGACCGACTGAGCAGCGCTGTCTGTTGAGCATGAAATCGATTTGTGGTCGGCCGACGAGCCCTTCGCGATCACGTCGTTAGTTGCCTTTCGACGCCGATTCGCTGGCCCAAACAGATAAAGGGCTGCCTTTTCGCGGGAACAAATTCGCGATTCGTGAACCCGTATTCAGGACAGAGAGCGAGAAAAAAATAGGAGATGAAAGCCAGAGCGGCTGACCGAAGTAACGGTCTGGTTGGCTACTCTGCATTGATTGATTGGAAATGTTGGTAAAAGCACAATATGCGACAGGCCTTTCACCAACTTTAATTTGTGAAATGAGTCAAGGATGATGATTGGTGAAGTGAAACATTTCAGCTATTTTGCCGCCCGCAGCCAAGCACGCGACGGTCAGTTTAAATAAGTAATAACAGATAAAAAACAAACTAAGAACAAGAAAAAATAAAGTTTATTTTCAATTCTTCGTAGTTTGACGAACGCATTGGCGAAGGATAAATATTTAAAATATTTGCATATAAGATCCCCGCACAAAGACGATGAAGGCTCCTGAGCACGGTTATAGCCTTCCACACAGTCCTACACTTGGTATTTACGAGAGAGAGAGAAAGTGATAATTGAAAGGCATGGGTGGAGAACCATGGCTTAGTCAAGTTGGCCACCCCTGCACAGAATTCCCCAAATTTCTCTTACGCAAGGGCATTTTCCTACCGGGTATTGTCGGGGCTATCTTCTGGCTATCCTGAGGGTCAGGCACCCCAACGCCAGTCAGTGAACAACAAGAAGGAACGCTGTCAAGAAAGACACGTTTCGCGGATACAGACACAGATCTCCACAGCTAGCATCATTCTAATATATGATGAGAGGAAGGGATTGAGGTGGCAGCGTTCATGCGCTCAAAAACAACGAAGTTTGCAAGACCATGTTTGTAAGTTATTCGAGGGCGTTCACTCGGCTGAAGCATAAAATAGGGCAAAAAAAGAAGGAAAAAACATGGAAACCTCACTTACAATATTGTCACCAATGCGCATCAATTGCAAACCACATCTCAAGCTTTTTACAGACAGGAGCCCTGCACGGAAACATCATTGGACCTTTGTTCTTAATGTTATATGTTAAAGACAAACTGCAAGGTTCCTTATATACAGAGACACGAGCCTGCTTAAGGAAGGGCAGCAGCAGCATTCGCTTTGTTGTTCCAATGATGAACGGAACAAATGAAAAGTTGAATGCACAGAGCGCACGCAGTTCCTTATTACATAACAAAATAAAGATATACCACCCCTCGTACGACAGAGCTCCTTGTCATTAAGACTTCAAAAAAAAAAAACTTCAACTTGGCAATGCGGTTGAAAGTCTAAGCGATCTCTTTTAGTAAGAGCATGGCTATATTCGTTTCTCAAATCAGTTCTGTCACGTATTCTGAAAATGCATTGGCACGCTTGAAAATATTCATTCGTATTTCCATGTATAAAAAACAGATGCCGAGAAGTGAACGAAGTATCCCAAGAATGCTAATCGCATTAAAATACATTGAGTCGTTCAAGAGTTCACAGTGAGCGATACGAAGTCGGTTGCGTCTTTTTTTTTTTTTCATTCTTTCTTTCTGGGGTTTTACGTGCCAAAACCAGCTCTGATTACGAGGCACGCCGTAGTGTAGGACTCCGGATTAATTTTGACTACGTGTTTTTTTTAAGTGCACTACAACGCAAGCACACAGGAGTTTTTGCATTTCGCCTCCATCGAAATGCAGCCGGGATTCGATCCCACGACCTCGTGCTCAGCAACGCAATGCCCTAGCTGACTAAGCTACCGCGGCGGGTACAGTCGGTTGCATTATCGTAACGATCAAGTGCATTTTTTAAAGCTTTGCACGAGTTGGCTGAAAGACCGTGTATATGAGCTAAGGCGCTGTGAGTGATGAAAATTGCTTTAAGATACTGAAAAACTAAAATAAATGACAAAGAATGAAATGGTGGCTGATGTGACGTCACAATTAGTCGCGTGATTGATCGAAAAAAAAATAAGAATCAGATTAAAGTTACAGCTCATGTCCACACTCAGAGCAAAGTAACAATAAAATGAAAGAATTAAAGTTCGAACCCGTATACGTCATCACTAAATAAAGTAAGGTATTCCTCGACGCGCTGCTGGTGCCAGCGTCTTGCTGGAATCAGTTTCGTTACCGTTCACTGCGACCACACCTTCAGAATTCATTTCAGCTGTTTGGCGAGGCTCGAGAATCATTGTTGAATTACGATCGGTGTTCACTGGTGTCGTGTTAGCCGCTTCTTTCTCCAAATGACACGCGAGTTATGTTTTAAGCGACGCTTTATACGCTCACAAGTGGTGGTGCTTGTGTTGGTGGTTGTGGTGGTGTCACGCTGAAAAGTGGGCCGATCGTGGCAGTAGGGCAGAAACGGTCCAAGCTCAATGGCACATACCCCTGTTGTGAGGGCCGATCCTGATAATAGGGCAGAAAGGGTCAAAGCTTAATGGCACATACCAGGGACCAGAAAGAAAGAAAGAAAGAAAGAAAGAAAGAAAGAAATCGCGTGCGGCGCACACCTGCAATGGATATGCTACACGCGTGATCACGTGACACGTGGATCACGTGACACGCGCGCGACCAGTCAGGTTCGTTTGGTGTGTCGCGAGGCCCTAGCGACATGGAAGGAAGGCGGGAAGGCCACGCGTGGTGCGTTCTGCAAAGGAGCAAGCTGCGTTTGATGAACGCTGACGTGAACTCGCTCGGGAAACGGCTCGTCGTCGACGTGCCGATTAGCGAGAGGGCTTCCCTAGCCAAGGCTCGCCGTCAACCAAGAGCAGACGATCCCGAGGCGAGGGCTTTCGAGGCCGAATCCCGCTGTCAACGATGAGCAGAATATCCCGAGGCGAGGGCTTCCCAACGTTAGCCTGACAATGGTCAGATACACACACGACAAGCTTCGTTTACCCCCATTTTCTCGACAGGGGAAGGGCTGGTGATTTTTTCCAGGTGCTATGTTGCATACAACCACGGTTGTAGCTGTTGGTGGGAGGAGCTTTCATCGCATGATCATCATCGCCGATTTTTCAGTAAATATTGGCGTGCTACAGATGAAAACAAAACGTTAAATTGCGGGGTTTAGCGTACCGAAACAACAGAGTAGGGTTATTAAGGACGCCGGAGGGGGGTAATTTTGACCGCCTGGGTTCTTTAACGTGCACCTATAGTCGGATACAACTTTAGAAGACAGCGGCATTTGCCCCTCAAAGGCGGATGCACACGAGCCGGCACCAATAGGCGCGCACTTCAGGTGACGTCATGAGCCGGACGGCCGGTGTCCCCGCCGACGGAGAACATGCCTAACATGGCCGCCCTCGCTTCGAACTGGGCCGAGTCGTGTCAGCTCTGTGCGTCTCCCTTCGTCAGAGTGAATTCGAATTGTTTGTGGTGGTCTGTCATGCCGGAAATATTATTGTGAACTTACGATGCACAATTTGTTCCGCGTGCGTTTGTTCTGAGCCGTGAGCCGGCGAAGAAAGATTGCAGTGAACATCGGTGACGCTGCGCTTCGTGTGGAAACAGGATCCCGCGGCGACATACCGCTGCAAACAAACATCGTACGTGTTTGTTCCGTGGTGTTTTGTTTTGCTCCAAAGTGAAGTTACGACGAGGAGAGTTCGCCAAAGTCTGGTACCTACTGTGAGCAGCGGGTGTGTTTGTGTGCTGCGCCCCTGCGTTTCTCGTCGGACGTGGTGAAGTGATGGAGCAAAACCATTATCAGGATAAATGAGAAACGTGCGGAGATGAAACCAACCTGCGAGTTTCTCAACAGAAAAGATTTGTGAAAGCAACCTCCAACGCAAAGATTCGTTGCTGCCAGCTCAGCGTGCAAACGACCGATCGTTGGCAGCGGTGTGATAAGATAGCCGAGCGTCTAGCAGCGTCGTTCGAGTGTTGTGTAGCACCGTCGATTGATTGCTTTCCACCAATGCTAACAATAAGTGACTAACACGCGCTGCTTGAGCGAATGTCATTGGATTGTTAACGGTCAGGCGTTTAGAAGCAGTGTTTGTTTCCTTATGGTATCACCCGCCGCGGTTCCTCAGTGGCTATGGTGTTGGGCTGCTGAGCACGAGGTCGCGGGATCGAATCCCGGCCACGGCGGCCGCATTTCGATGGGGGCGAAATGCGAAAACACCCGTGTACTTAGATTTAGGTGCACGTTAAAGAACCCCAGGTGGTCCAAATTTCTGGGGTCCCCCACTACGGCGTGCCTCATAATCAGAACTGGTTTTGGCACGTAAAACCCCATAATTTAATTTTTTTTCCTTATGGTATCTTCGACTGGTCGCCTCGGAGCGCTCTAGAGCGCTCTCGCGAGCGGCGTTGTCTTCGGCTGGTTGAAAGAGAGTACGCGCCTTGCGTTCGGCTGGTTCATTTCGATCGCTCTCCTCCCGCGTCGAGCGCTCTGAGACGCTCCGAGCCCTGTCGTCGGAGCAGTCGCCGAGATGAGCGCTTCCGGCAACGTCATCACAGCACAGAGTCGCCGTTCTTGGCGACGGTACACCGTAGCCTAGGCAACCTAGGCCACAGCATGCTGGCGTCTCAACGAACGGTCGTCCCACCGGCGCATCCGCCGGTTTATCTTTGGATAGGCGAAACACCAGACGATAGCAGTAGTCACGTGGTTTCGCATCTGCCATTTCCTCCTCCGAGAGCGAGTCACACGTTCGGCTTGCGCGCTTGTCCTCTACCTCTGAGTTCGGGGAGCGCCGGATCTGCATCACTCTGCATCGGGGGATGGATGCGACCAGTCGAAGATACCATTAATGTCAGCCTGAATGCTAATATAAAATTATGACTGATACACGGGTGCCATTGCAAGGGAGCTTGGCATGAATTCGCGTCGCTGTGTGGCTTAGAACTCTTCGCTCACTGCACGCGCCAGCTGTAGAAACCCTGCTGTGACACAATCGCGCATAAGCTGTGCTGTCAGCGCTCGCCTTGCTTTCCCACAACACAGCTTTGCGCTTTGTCGTGATATGTCGCTACTAAAAAATTCCTATGACAGTGAAGGCAACAGAGCCAATATGTGCATTAAAAAAAGTACGACCAAGTACGCACAGCTGCTTGTGAACTGACTCCTAATAGTTATACTCGCGTCTGCGTTAAATGTGTGTGCGTGTTTTCTTGTGTGTTTGTGTATATTTGTTATTTTGCCCTTTTTTGTATTTTAGATCTTAGTTTTCGTGTTTGTGTTCATGTGTGTGAATATGTGAGTTCTTCCGTGCGTGTATGTATTTATTCCTATTTCTGTCCTTTTATTTTTGCATTTGTTCTTGTAAGCATGCTGCAGCCACGACTTTCTTTACAATTCCATTAACTCGTCTCATTCAAAGCACCAAGTCCTGTGAATAGCAGGGCTGGCCTCTTCGATGTCATTAAAGCCAGTCTCTCTTGTCTACCTTGCCTCATCAGTCTGTCACCTTGCTTTGTTTTCTCCTACTATTCTGACCTTGCTTCTTGTGCTGTTGCCGCAACGTGATTAACCAACTTGCACCAAAGAAAGTTCTATCAGCTGTGACAACAGAAACATTGACAGATACAAAATGTTAAAAGCATCACGTGGCTTGCACAGTTACTTCGTCTCTTACCCCTGTTAATGTGTTTATACATCAGTGCATACGGTAGCTTGCCAGAAGTGCACATGAAAATGTGCCATATTGTGAAACAGCACCTTGCTATGTTGTTGCATTCAGTCTTAATAAACAGATGGTTTTGCTGCCCGCCACATGTGGTCGTACACATATGTAACATTGTGCAGTGGGGTATCATTTCCTATCTTGACGCTTTCATCATTACAAATGCAGTTTTCTAGTGAATGGAGTCCAGCAAAGCAGTGCTGTGAGAGCTTTTGCAACTTTCACCATTTATTACTTCCCCAATATCACTGTCTGAATCTGTCCGTCACTTTGCCTACGGCTTGTAATGAACAAAGTGACTCACTAAAACACGTTCAACTTTACTGAGCATTTTTCCGGTACGTAAATATGACAAAAAAATGCTAGCAAAGTTAATCACGTTAATAATTGTGCTTGCATTCACATTACTTGCTCGAGTCAGATTAATAAATTGAAAATTGGCTATGAGAACACTTCAAATTTCAGTGCAGACTGCTAACGGAGCCATGAAGCGTGCTCCGACTTCTGCTATTTCACTATGGGGCGCGTCAAACTCGACGGTGGCTGCCTGAATGAGCATTTTGGGCCTCACTAAGCTAATGATGTCTTATATTTGTTCTCTTAACTGCATTACTTGTGTGAGCCAGATAACAAAGTAAACAATGCAACCACATGAATGTGCTTTGGAATTCAAGCTGCTGACAGTGGCTGTCAGTTTCGTGTTGTCTGCTGCTATTTCACCACCACTCGCTATGACATGACTGCGATTTCCAGTGCAGACTGCTAACAGAACCATAAAGCGTGCTCTGACTGCTGCTATTTCACTATGGGGCGCGTCAAACTCGACGGTGGCTGCCCGAATGAGCTTTTGAGCCCGTCAACGATAATCAGGGTTAACAACAGTGTCTCAATTCAGATATGCCAGCATTTAAATGTGTTTCTATGCCACTTCTTAAATTGAGCACAATGTGTGAAGGACGTGGCTTATCAGAATTGAGCTTCTATTATAAGGAATATGCCATAAATGGGCTTATTTATTTGAGAGGTCACGGAATGGATGGTTGGTTGTTGCGAACCCACCGGCAAAATTTTGGTAGCCCTAATAAGGGCTGTTCTTTTGTTAATAAGATGCCTTTATGCTTCGTCGAGTGGCTCAATGCCAGACAGCTCGCAGTCGGAGTCGCTTTCTTCAGTGTTATCTTCACCCACCTGGATGATGATGGGTTGAATGCGCTCAATCCCAGACGTGTCAAGTCTGAACTTTGCCTCCAAGTCCGTCACATGCTGAATGCTCTTCCTCCAGTCTTCCGCCGTTACCTGCTTGATTTTCTCGCTCAAGATGACGTCGACCGTGGACAGCTTGAAGTCTCTGTTGTCCGCAGCGATGCCATTTTTGACTTTGGCCCACACAAGCTCAATGGGATTAAATTCGCAGTGGTACGGCGGGAGCCTGAGTACAATGCAACCGGCCCTTACAGCTGTGTTGTCTACGATGTAGCTCAGAAAGCGTGACTTTAAAGATGCCACCAGCTCAAGCAGCTGCTTCTGTATCATCCTTTCACCGTAGGTGATGTTCTTGCTTGTTAGCCACTCCTGTATCTTTTCCTTCTTCCAGGCCGTCGTCGGCAATTTCTCTTCTCGCCGGCTATGGTAAGGTGCGTTGTCTAAAACAATGACGCTACCAGCTGGCAACTTCTGCAGAACGTCATTGAATCAGCCCTCAAAGCGATTGCCGTCCATTTCTTCGTGGTAGTCGCCTGTCTTTTGGCCTCTGAATACATCCAAGCAGCCGTCGACGAAACCATCCTCACTGCCGATGTGCGTCACGATCAGGCGCTGACCTTTCCCAGAAGGTTGTTTTAGACCCGTCGTCAGTCCATTTGCTCGAGCGAACAGGCGTCCGCGCTTCCGCACCACGGTGTCTGTCCACACGATCGACCGAGTGTGTCCCGCCGTCACCCATGTCTCGTCCAGGTAGAAGATCTTTCGGCCTTCCGCCCGGTAGCGCTCCACGTCACGGAGGTAGCGATTCCGCCAATCGGTGATGTCATCCCGGTCGATAAGCAGCGAGTTGCGGCTTCTCTTTTCAGTGCTTGAAGCCGATCTCGGCAAGCAGGCGACGCACAGTACACCGCCTTAGTGATGGGAGTTCCATACGCTCCGAGAACTCTGTAGTTATCTTCTCGACCGTCGGTATCTCGTTGCGGCGAAAGAAATCGTGCACGCATGACCTCAGCGCGCACGACGTGAAGCTGTCAAACTTCGCGCTGCGTCTTCTCTTCTCCGCATTGCGTGGGCGCTTTCGCGAGGGCGTCGTCAGTTTGCCTCCGGAAAAATGCGAAGCTTTAACTTCCTCCCTCACCCTGAACACAGTCCTTTCGCTGACACCGAGCATGTCGGCGACAAACTTGCTCGTGTCCTCCACGCTGCGTTCAGCTGCCTGTTACGCCAAAACGTGTAGCAGTGGAAGATCATGTTGCGTGAATCGCTGTTCAGGATGTGGCCGCTCTTGTTCTTGCCGAGGCTCCTTGGTGGTGTGGTCATCGAGACGACACAAGGCTCGTTCGGCAAGAAAGGATTGCGTTCCGATGTCACCTCGCTGGGCTACATGGCCGAAAACTGGCTCGGAATGCCGCGCGCGATCGTGCCCGAACTCACGAGATCGGAGGTTCGCAACCGCGAAAAAAAAGGAAAAATATATTAATTAAAAATAAGCCCAACACATTTCAAAAATGTCACAGTTTCGCCCTAAGGGCGAAGCAATGAATGCGATAGCAACACAGCAATGTCATACGAAGTAAGGTGAGCGGCTTTGGTAGCAATATGAATTGCAGTAAACATGAGCTGATTAAGTAAGCAGGTGTGCTGCGGCGTAAGTAGACCGACATAAAGATAGACTCAATGACCACGAGAAGGCGCTTGTGAGTTGATGAGAAGCGCTTCCCGTGGGCAGCGCGTGCGAAGGGACACACCTGTAGCGCTGCACTGCCGACCCGGGCAGCATTGCATGTGTAGCGTGCGTTGGAAAATGTGGCCCGACTATTACTAACTGATTGAACAAGCGTGGTGTGAACGCGCACAAACAAACATGAATAGATCACACTGAACGACTGCAGACAACGACTGTCAAAACGCTGGCAGCAAGCGCATACGCCGCAGCAACGGGCGAAGGTACGTGCGGTCTATCGCTTCAACGGAAACTGAGCGGCGAATGCACGGCGCATAAAGGTCAGAGCCGTGTGGAGATAAGCGACGGTGCGAGCGAGCGACGAGCGCGGTTGTTGGCAGAGTGGAAGTGCGCCCCTCCCCCCCCCCCCCCCGCTCCTTCCGGCGCTGGCTTCCTGCTTCCTTGCTTGCGCGTGGGAGATTGAGTTCGTTCGCTCTCCGTGATAGCGCGCGTCGCCGCACGCTTCCGCTCGGGCATACGGCGCGCGGCGAAGATTTTATCTATAGGGAACCTCACGGCGACGCCGACGGCAGAAATCCGGTTGAAGTCTGCATATAATTGCTATCGCAATAAAAAATAAGGTTGTGCAAACACACAAAAAGTATATATGAATCTTATGCTATTAAGCCAGCGACTGCTACGCCCGGTGCCGTCGATCTTGCTCCGTAGCAGACGACGCACAGCGTTGTAGAAGGCACGGAGTTATTTTTCTCTCGCGATCCGGCATGTGCGGTAGCATTTCCATCGTGATAGTTTTACCAAACCACTCGTCAAGATACACAAATCTTATTTATAGCGACAAATACGCGTTTTAGAAGCAGTCACAATTTTTTGAGCGGGACTATTTCTTTGGTCGCGGAGGAATTGGCTGCTGCACTTCGGTCAACTGGGCGGGGCCTCCTCCTGTCATCTAAAGTTGCACCCGACTATATAGTGCCGGTGCAGGAGCGCTATTGCATTCCGCCGCTATAGGAATGCGACCACCCCTGTCGAGGTCGGCCGCGGGATGGTGGACCACATAGCTCCCAGATATCTGCACTAGGTACTAAATTAGATTTCATAATTTTCATTTTTATGTAAAACTCTAATGTGCCCCTAAATTATGTCATGGCCCCTTTATAAGCCAAACGTATACATATATGCCGGGATCCGTAGGTTAGTCGTGATACGTATACGACTGGGTTGCAAGATTACAGCAGTTTTGCTTGGCTGTCTATAGTAAATTCCAGTGCACGCGGCCAAATACTCGTGCCTGCCGAATGCAAGCAGCATCGAATTCCAACATTTTTTTTAGACAGGCTTTCCTTGCTCGTGTGTGTATGCAGACGGAGCGTTTTTTGGGATTCGGGTAATGAACAGTGGCGATCAAAAGTTTGGGGACCAAAGTTGCCGCGATTTTTAATTTTTGTTTCGCAGCCTAGGCATTCCGGCTGAAATTAAGGGCGCACGCGTACGCGCGCATGTTTGACCAATACAATGTATTAAACCAATTCCAGGCCGCGGAGCTGCGCTCAAATATATTAAATATTTCTGCTGGTGCCGTGGTCCCCAAACTTTTGATCGCGACTGTACGCCTCATTGCGTGTCGGTTCTTCTTTGTTAAGCAGCTTCGGCAATAACATTTTTGCTCAGAATTTATCTTTCTTCAGACTATACAGAGCATTACGAATAAATCCGACGCAGCTGTCCGAACATTGCTTGGCACACGCGGACGCATAGTTTAGAGCACAGCACGGGCTCGGGCTTACCCGAAAGCCCGGGCCGGGTAGGGCGGTTTTTTTACGGGCTCGGGCCGGGCTCGGGCATTACATGTGCTTTTTGACCCGGGCGCGGGCCGGGCTCGGGTATTTTGACGCGGGCCCGGGCCGGGCTCGGGCTTTCTGGTGGTGTGCATGTAACGTGCAGCGAGTTATCCTGGCGCGTCTCGACTCTGAAAAACCTGTTGCCCCGACGCAGCTGGAAGCTAGCCGTGCTACTCCTGTGTACTTTCCTTTTCTTCTTCCGTCATATTTTGGGCTGTTTGAACAGAGTGTAAAAGACGAGAAAGACCGAAGTCCCCTCAAACCAAAGGATGCCATTGTATTCCTTACCTAAATCAATGTAATTAATGTTTTCGGCGTGGTGTAAGCGCGTTCGCGACTTGCTGATTCTTGAAAGGCGAATTGGTAAAACGATGACTAGTAAGATAATTCCTCACGCGGCTGAAATATGGCACTGCGTCCATCCATGATTGTACGCATATTCTCAACCGGCCGCCTAGCAGCAGCGCATTACGCTGCACCATGGAGGCAGCGAGAAGCTTTCTTACTCCATTTACTCCATCCAAGGGCTGCGCTCACGACCGGTCGTGGCTGCGCTTCGGCTATAGTCTACTAGAATACGGTTGAGTGGGACGAGTGGCTGGGGCGGCGCATGCGTTGCAGTGAGGCGCACGACGTGGAAATATACTATGGAGGCGCTGCGATAGAAGTAGATTGGGGGGCTTTAAGTGGATTGGGCCGCATCAAGGTCGCCCCGTTGGAAACTGCTGGCGCTACTGCTCGGCAGGGTCTTTCGTACTACTTCGCGCGCTGGTATTTGCGTTCACACCGCTCAAATGGTGTTCATAATTGCATGTGACTTGTATTTATGCCTTAAGAATAAATTGATTTCACTCTCTTCTTTATTTTATTATTTTTAATGCCGCTCGGTGATCTTTCTCGGTCTTGGCCCGGGCTCGGGCCTAAGGAAAAGGGGTGGTGGGCCCGGCCAGGCGGGTAACGTAGATTATTTTCGGGTCCGCGCCGGGCCCGGGTCTCGCCATAAATCTTTTGGTCGGGCTCGCGCGGGCAGCCCAACGTTTGTAGAACGTTTGGGCTTTATATCCCAATATATATTATATATATCCATTATATATATATATATATATATATATAATCCCAACAACAAATGTTGGGCTAATCCCAATTTATATATTAGTCTTCATTTGGCTACCTTACCCTTCCTTGTCTTCAGTAGGCTTCCTCACCCTTCCTTAGTCTTAAGGAGAATTATTTGGGCTTGAATAATTTCATCGTAAGTAATCTAATTATTAATTTTTAACCTTAATTACTCCTAATACCTCTTCAGTACTACGATATATAGACATAAATGTCAATAGGCATAAGGCGCATTGTCATATATACCCCCATATACTACTATAATACGTATCCTGTTACGCGTTAGAGCCAGTCGGACATATTTCCGAAAGAAGTAGCTGTAAAATGCTGACGAATTGAAAGGGCCGATATATTTCTTCACTGTAAACTTTGAATCAACTTTGATTTATTTTTGCTAAAGCGCCGCAATCGTGGCGCGCAATGAAGGATGTCGTCGAGTACAGTGATTAACTGCTTATGGAGCCAAGTAAAGACCCGACCTGTAAAGATAAGCTACCTTCAAAAGCCACAGTTCTTGTTCAAGGTAGCTTTATGTATCTTCTTTATATCTACTCAGCAATGCGGGCAAACTTATTCTTGTTGATATATTTTTGAATCACTTTGACATGAACACAGAATCTTTAAGTTAACCTACCTAACGTTTGGAAAAAGGAGACTGAAACCAGCGTCCATCCCCAGACAAAAAATCCGACAGGCTGTCGGCTTGTCGGCTATATGTTATTTTGGCCTGTCGGCCTGTAAGCCTGTGGGCTTGTCAGCCTGTCGGTGTCAGCCTGTCGGCGTCCGCCTGTCGGTGTCGGCCTGTCGGTGTCAGCCTGTCGGTTTCAGCCTGTCGGTTTGTAATCCTGTCGGAACATTCTATTCCGACAGGCCGCAATTGCGGCAGTATTCTCTGGCAATCACTTTCAGCGATAGTTTCACTTTCGCGAGAGTTCATGGCTCGGCCCACGAAAGCTCTTGCATTTTCCCGACGCTTGTGCGCAGGCATGCAGTGCCGATTCTCGCAAAAGTGAAACTACCTCCGAATGTGATTTTCCGAGAATACGATCCCTAGTGGCGTCATCAAGCATGCTTGATTATGCTGTCAGACAGTTCCTAAATAGAAAATACACCTTTGATTGATGGTTTCAAAGTTTTATTGCACAGTAATTCACACGCAGCCATCATATACATGCAAACAAAAATACTGTATTTACTGTACATAGGTACTATTTCTCGAAATAAATGAAGCTACTCAATCTATGTTACCAACAAATTTCTACCTATATTCATGAAAAAAGCTAGCAAAAGTACCGAGGCAATGGCATTCCTCTGCCATGCCTGGGTTCAAGCAGCACATGGGCGCCTGCTTTACTAGTACATTATTTGTAACCTGTAGTAAATATACACAACAAAGTAGAAAGCAAGACTAGTATTAAGAAATCTAATAAAGTATGTTTGGGGACCATCATTGGAGACAAGCAAAGTCTCAACATGGGTTAAGAATGTGCGAGGGGGCCTGCCAGCTGAGATTCAGACTGGTTTTAAATGATGCTGCATATACAGCACACTCGACAGCGTTAAAGACATCGTCATTTGGGGTGCCGAGGACGCCTGTGCAGCATCCATCAAGGATGACTTCTCTGGCAAGTACGAAGACGATCCAGCTTGCAGCATTGACTCGCCTCCCTTTTCAAAGGCTAAAAAGGCCAAGATGACCAAAGTGAGCGCCATCATCAGGGCAGCATACGAGGCTTCTCCGGAGCTACCAAAACACACGAGCATCAAGAAGTGGACGCTCTTGGTATTTACGTCACATATGAAGAATATACCACGGTGGTGGTCGTGGCACACCGACAGCATATGAATTCAACAGAACTAGGAAGGGTCCTGCTGTAAAAGGTGGGATGCCCCTGAGTGGGCAATACAGCAGGGAAGAAACAGTTTTGCTGCTTAACATACCGAAGAGGGAAAATTTGTTTCAGCAATCCCAAAGAACATGAGCACGGAACACAACCAACGCAGAAGAAAAGCACGATCAAAGACCTTACAAAACAAACATGGAAGAAATCCAGACATATACTACACGGACGTGCATAGAGTGGCAACAAATTCACAATAGTCCACAGTGATAACTGGCTCCATTCGGACCCCTTTGGCTTGCACGGAGGAGGCAGCAGCCATAGCACTGGCCTTTCAAGATGCAGAGGCAGAAGAACAATCTCCATTGGTCCTGACGTACTCCCAGGCAGTGGTCCATTCATATATAACGGGCACCATTCCACACAAAATCCACAGCATGCTAGGCACCACCCTAGAATGGCACCACGCAATAATGTAGTGCCCGGCACACTCTGGGCACAAGGGAAATGAGAAGGCCGACCAAACTGCTCGAGGATCCCTACGAGGAACCCCTGATCCACTTTCAAAAGATGAAGCGCCAACAGTGACAGCACATTAGGAAGGAACAAAGACAGGACAGGCGCTACTTGCAACTGTTTATTGTGGTCAAAGGTGGTTGAATATATAGCCATGGGGAGAGGGGGGACGAAAAAGGCGGAACACTGATTGTATGAATGCGCACGCGTGAGAACACTGAAGATATGCATGAAGGAAATGGCGAATCTAAAACTTATCTAAAAACACACTTTCATTTGTGTGTATATTCAGAGACGGGGAGCTGACACATGTTTCCCCTCTCTTCCTAATCTGGTTGGCCTCCAACAATTCACGTGCCACAGAGTCTTTACTTTTAAACAAGATTGTAGTATCTTGAAGCCTTGGTTCACATGCTTGTTTATTTTCATTGCCGCAGGCCTTGCAATGAAGAGGCAGGTTTGAGCCATAACCACATTTCAATGAAAGCTTATGCTCCCGCAGGCGATCATTAATACATCGGCCAGTTTGGCCGACGTACTCTTTTCCACACTTCAGTGGTATACAGTATACAACTCCTTCCTCACACTTCACAAAAGGATTCGTATGTTTAATGGAACACCCTGCTTTCTTAGAGTTATCAGAACCAATCAGGCAGCACAAAGTAGCAAGTTTTCGGGGTGCGGAAAAAACCACAGGAATTTTGTATTTCACGGCGACGTGTTTAAGATTGTGCGCCACTTTGTGAGAATACGGAATCACCACTGGTTTGGCTTTCTTTTCGAATGTTTGACCTTCTTCAGTGCTTATTTTTCTTTCTTTTTTCACCTTTTTCAATAACGCCTCCGAAACTGCGCTTAAAACCGAACAAGGGAAGCCAGCCTTCCTCAATTTCAAAATCTGTTCGTCAAAGCTTCCTTGTGCCTTATGACAGCACGATTTTTTAAGGGCGGATTCGAGCCACATAGTGGCAATCGCACGTTTAACAGTCTTGGAGTGTGTAGACTCATACGGCACCAATTCCTTGTGGGCACGAGGTCGATACATCCAGCAGGAACCTTCGTCAGTAAGGGTTATGTCAAGATCTAAAAACTGCAAGCTGTTATCCTTGGCTAGTTCAAAAGTAAAATCTAAACAGCACGGCAAAGGCTTAAACAGCACGGCAAAGGCTTAGATTTTACTTTTGAACTAGCCAAGGATAACAGCTTGCAGTTTTTAGATCTTGACATAACCCTTACTGACGAAGGTTCCTGCTGGATGTATCGACCCTGTGCCCACAAGGAATTGTTGCCGTATGAGTCTACACACTCCAAGACTGTTAAACATGCGATTTCCACTATGTGCCTCGAATCCGCCCTTAAAAATTCGTGCTGTCATAAGGCACAAGGAAGCTTTGACGAACAGATTTTGAAATTGAGGAAGGCTGGCTTCCCTTGTTCGGTTGTAAGTGCAGTTTCGGAGGCGTTATTGAAAAAGGTGAAAAAAGAAAGAAAAAGAAGCACTGAAGAAGGTCAAACATTCGAAAAGAAAGCCAAACCAATGGTGATTCCGTATTCTCACAAAGTGGCGCACAATCTTAAACACGTCGCTGTCAAATACAAAATTCCTGTGGTTTTTTCCGCACCCCGAAAACTTGCTACTTTGTGCCGCCTGATTGGTTCTGATAACTCTAAGAAAGCAGGGTGTTCCATTAAACATACGAATCCTTTTGTGAAGTGTGAGGAAGGAGTTGTATACCGTATACCGCTGAAGTGTGGGAAAGAGTACGTCGGCCAAACTGGCCGATGTATTAATGATCGCCTGCGGGAGCATAAGCTTTCATTGAAATATGGTTATGGCTCAAACTTGCCTCTTCATTGCAAGGCCTGCGGCAATGAAAATAAACAAGCATGTGAA
The DNA here is from genome assembly GCF_013339745.2 of Dermacentor silvarum. Taxonomy (NCBI): domain Eukaryota; kingdom Metazoa; phylum Arthropoda; class Arachnida; order Ixodida; family Ixodidae; genus Dermacentor; species Dermacentor silvarum. The sequence continues at coordinate 277,170,186 of NC_051154.1, read as the reverse complement.
GCAAGGCTTCAAGATACTACAATCTTGTTTAAAAGTAAAGACTGTGGCACGTGAATTGTTGGAGGCCAACCAGATTAGGAAGAGAGGGGAAACATGTGTCAGCTCCCCGTCTCTGAATATATACACAAATGAAAGTGTTTTTAGATAAGTTTTAGATCCGCCATTTCCTTCATGCACATCTTCAGTGTTCTCACGCGTGCGCATTCATACAATCAGTGTTCCGCCTTTTTCGTCCCCCCCTCTCCCCATGGCTATATATTCAACCACCTTTGACCACAATAAACAGTTGCAAGTAGCGCCTGTCATGTCTTTGTTCCTTCCTAATGTGCTGTCACTGTTGGCGCTTCATCTTTTGAAAGCTATGCACCAACTAGCCCCACAACGTGTTTTACTGGAATACCCCTGATCCACCAGCACGACATCCTCGGAGACCAAAGAGACAAAAATACAGCCACCTACACCCAGACCGTACAGGGAAACAGGCCAGGTACTGGCTCTTCTTACAAACACATATCATCATCAACCTATACTTATGTCCACTGCAGGACGAAGGCCTCTCCCTGCGATCTCCATTACCCCTGTCCTGCGCTAGCAGATTCCAACTTGCGCCTGCAAATTTCCTAACTTCATCCCCCCACCTAGTTTTCTGCCATCCTCGACTGCGCTTCCCTTTCTTGGTATCCATTTTGTAACCAATGATCCACCGGTTATCCATCCTACATATTACATGGCCTGCCCAGTTCCATTTCCCCTCTTAATGTTAACAAGAATATCGGCTATCGCCATTTGCTCTCTGATCCACACTCTTCCCGTCTCTTTAAGATAGACCTAATCTTTTTCGTTCCTTCGCTATTTGTGTGGTCCTCCGCGCATATCCATACATCCAAATACTTCACAAGATGCATACACCCTGCCACTTCCCTTGGTGGGCCAAGTCTCGTCCTGTAATGTGGATATGTAAGCAACGACTTCCAAATTCTAAATTCACCCCCTAACGGCGCAAATTCCAAGCAACAGGCAGCGGGACGTTTGGCTTGCTAGCGAAAATCTAGAGAGCCAGAGAGCTCTTCTCGATCAAGCCCAGCAAGCTGCAGAGACCAATGGAGCTCTAAACTGAGGCACCCACCCACCACCCAAGACCCTTAAGAGAAATAATTTAAGTTTACACTACTACTGCTAAAGAAATATATTGGCTGACTTAATTCAAACTAAAATTTTCTAAATTTCTCAACTAATTCAATATATAGTGGTCGACCTATACTCATGTTGGACCTATTTTTTAGTAAATACGGTAAGCACTAACTCCACAAAGAAAGGTAGAAGTGCTAAGCTGGTAAGGTAAATATACAAAGTCTGTCCCAGAAGTTTGAGCAGTTCATGTCACTACATTCTCTGCCGCGTTTTTGCTGGCTCAGTGCACAAACTTTTGGGACAAGCCCCGTAGCAATCAGTACCAGTAGCACTAACTTCTTTGCGCGTCAGCGAGTTTCTGCACCAATTGCCTGCGCACTTCTTTCAATCTTTTTTTTTTTCTCGTCTTCCGGCATGACACGGTTGCCCATGAAGATCCGGAGGAGGCCTGCGCAAGAAAAGCAATCACGAGTACAAAATTAATGAAAGCATCTAAACAATAATTTCCAGCATGCACAGTGCAAGTTCCCAACAATATGCCCACGGTTCAATGAAATATTTTTGCAAAGCTGCATTTTCAATAACCAAACTGCAGATTACTTTTTTCATGTTAACTCACATGCCTCAAATTCTTTCTACAGTTTTAACATGAAATATTTCAGTAGCAGATGATCGCAACACAGTGCTTTAGCACTAGCTTCGCTTTTACTGTGGCTATTTGCATGTGCCATCTATACATGAGTAGATCAGTTCATTAGAACAGTATGTTCATATACTTTTCAAGGATGACAACTTTTGTGGTGTCACGGCTGGTCTGGCCTCAGTCCTTCCCTTGGATCGCGACTTGTTGGACAAAGTCTCGGTCACGCTTCTGTTCTTAAGCTCATCTGGCATCCAATACGTTGTGGACGCCATACGGCAGAACATAGTCAGACGTAGACCGCAACAATGTCCCCCAAGCAGCCTTTTCTATTCATTGCCCGCATCCAGCATACACCTGCAATATATAATAACACATACATAGCTTGTAGCTAACAGGTTTTATACTGGACGATATACACTATGCATTTTCTCAACTCTACTGTTTTCTGGCATTCTGGCCATTTATTAGTTGTGGCTCC
>NC_051154.1:277135916-277167834 GCF_013339745.2 Dermacentor silvarum | reverse complement strand
TTCCAGCCGTCGTCGGCAATTTCTCTTCTCGCCGGCTATGGTAAGTGCGTTGTCTAAAACAATGACGCTACCAGCTGGCAACTTCTGCAGAACGGCATTGAATCAGCCCTCAAAGCGATTGCCGTCCATTTCTTCGTGGTAGTCGCCTGTCTTTTGGCCTCTGAATACATCCAAGCAGCCGTCGACGAAACCATCCTCACTGCCGATGTGCGTCACGATCAGGCGCTGACCTTTCCCAGAAGGTTGTTTTAGACCCGTCGTCAGTCCATTTGCTCGAGCGAACAGGCGTCCGCGTTTCCGCACCACGGTGTCTGTCCACACGATCGACCGAGTGTGTCCCGCCGTCACCCATGTCTCGTCCAGGTAGAAGATCTTTCGGCCTTCCGCCCGGTAGCGCTCCACGTCACGGAGGTAGCGATTCCGCCAATCGGTGATGTCATCCCGGTCGATAAGCAGCGAGTTGCGGCTTCTCTTTTCGTGCTTGAAGCCGATCTCGGCAAGCAGGCGACGCACAGTACACCGCCTTAGTGATGGGAGTTCCATACGCTCCGAGAACTCTGTAGTTATCTTCTCGACCGTCGGTATCTCGTTGCGGCGAAAGAAATCGTGCACGCATGACCTCAGCGCGCACGACGTGAAGCTGTCAAACTTCGCGCTGCGTCTTCTCTTCTCCGCATTGCGTGGGCGCTTTCGCGAGGGCGTCGTCAGTTTGCCTCCGGAAAAATGCGAAGCTTTAACTTCCTCCCTCACCCTGAACACAGTCCTTTCGCTGACACCGAGCATGTCGGCGACAAACTTGCTCGTGTCCTCCACGCTGCGTTCAGGCTGCCTGTTACGCCAAAACGTGTAGCAGTGGAAGATCATGTTGCGTGAATCGCTGTTCAGGATGTGGCAGCTCTTGTTCTTGCCGAGGCTCCTTGGTGGTGTGGTCATCGAGACGACACAAGGCTCGTTCGGCAAGAAAGGATTGCGTTCCGATGTCACCTCGCTGGGCTACATGGCCGAAAACTGGCTCGGAATGCCACGCGCGATCGTGCCCGAACTCACGAGATCGGAGGTTCGCAACCGCGAAAAAAAGGAAAAATATATTAATTAAAAATAAGCCCAACACATTTCAAAAATGTCACAGTTTCGCCCTAAGGGCGAAGCAATGAATGCGATAGCAACACAGCAATGTCATACGAAGTAAGGTGAGCGGCTTTGGTAGCAATATGAATTGCAGTAAACATGAGCTGATTAAGTAAGCAGGTGTGCTGCGGCGTAAGTAGACCGACATAAAGATAGACTCAATGACCACGAGAAGGCGCTTGTGAGTTGATGAGAAGCGCTTCCCGTGGGCAGCGCGTGCGAAGGGACACACCTGTAGCACTGCACTGCCGACCCGGGCAGCATTGCATGTGTAGCGTGCGTTGGAAAATGTGGCCCGACTATTACTAACTGATTGAACAAGCGTGGTGTGAACGCGCACAAACAAACATGAATAGATCACACTGAACGACTGCAGACAACGACTGTCAAAACGCTGGCAGCAAGCGCATACGCCGCAGCAACGGGCGAAGGTACGTGCGGTCTATCGCTTCAACGGAAACTGAGCGGCGAATGCACGGCGCATAAAGGTCAGAGCCGTGTGGAGATAAGCGACGGTGCGAGCGAGCGACGAGCGCGGTTGTTGGCAGAGTGGAAGTGCGCCCCTCCCCCCCCCCCCCGCTCCCTCCGGCGCTGGCTTCCTGCTTCCTTGCTTGCGCGTGGGAGATTCAGTTCGTTCGCTCTCCGTGATAGCGCGCGTCGCCGCACGCTTCCGCTCGGGCATACGGCGCGCGGCGACGATTTTATCTATAGGGAACCTCACGGCGACGCCGACGACAGAAATCCAGTTGAAGTCTGCATATAATTGCTATCGCAATAAAAATAAGGTTGTGCAAACACACAAAAAGTATATATGAATCTTATGCTATTAAGCCAGCGACTGCTACGCCCGGTGCCGTCGATCTTGCTCCGTAGCAGACGACGCACAGCGTTGTAGAAGGCACGGAGTTATTTTTCTCTCGCGATCCGGCATGTGCGGTAGCATTTCCATCGTGATAGTTTTACCAAACCACTCGTCAAGATACACAAATCTTATTTATAGCGACAAATACGCGTTTTAGAAGCAGTCACAATTTTTTGTGCGGGTCTATTTCTTTGGTCGCGGAGGAATTGGCTGCTGCACTTCGGTCAACTGGGCGGGGCCTTCTCCTGTCATCTAAAGTTGCACCCGACTATATAGTGCCGGTGCAGGAGCGCTATTGCATTCCGCCGCTATAGGAATGCGACCACCCCTGTCGAGGTCGGCCGCGGGATGGTGGACCACATAGCTCCCAGATATCTGCACTAGGTACTAAATTAGATTTCATAATTTTCCTTTTTATGTAAAACTCTAATGTGCCCCTAAACTATGTCATGGCCCCTTTATAAGCCAAACGTATACATATATGCCGGGATCCGTAGGTTAGTCGTGATACGTATACGACTGGGTTGCAAGATTACAGCAGTTTTGCTTGGCTGTCTATAGTAAATTCCAGTGCACGCGGCCAAATACTCGTGCCTGCCGAATGCAAGCAGCATCGAATTCCAACATTTTTTTTAGACAGGCTTTCCTTGCTCGTGTGTGTATGCAGACGGAGCGTTTTTTGGGATTCGGGTAATGAACAGTGGCGATCAAAAGTTTGGGGACCAAAGTTGCCGCGATTTTTAATTTTTGTTTCGCAGCCTAGGCATTCCGGCTGAAATTAAGGGCGCACGCGTACGCGCGCATGTTTGACCAATACAATGTATTAAACCAATTCCAGGCCGCGGAGCTGCGCTCAAATATATTAAATATTTCTGCTGGTGCCGTGGTCCCCAAACTTTTGATCGCGACTGTACGCCTCATTGCGTGTCGGTTCTTCTTTGTTAAGCAGCTTCGGCAATAACATTTTTGCTCAGAATTTATCTTTCTTCAGACTATACAGAGCATTACGAATAAATCCGACGCAGCTGTCCGAACATTGCTTGGCACACGCGGACGCATAGTTTAGAGCACAGCACGGGCTCGGGCTTACCCGAAAGCCCGGGCCGGGTAGGGCGGTTTTTTTACGGGCTCGGGCCGGGCTCGGGCATTACATGTGCTTTTTGACCCGGGCGCGGGCCGGGCTCGGGTATTTTGACGCGGGCCCGGGCCGGGCTCGGGCTTTCTGGTGGTGTGCATGTAACGTGCAGCGAGTTATCCTGGCGCGTCTCGACTCTGAAAAACCTGTTGCCCCGACGCAGCTGGAAGCTAGCCGTGCTACTCCTGTGTACTTTCCTTTTCTTCTTCCGTCATATTTTGGGCTGTTTGAACAGAGTGTAAAAGACGAGAAAGACCGAAGTCGCCTCAAACCAAAGGATGCCATTGTATTCCTTACCTAAATCAATGTAATTAATGTTTTCGGCGTGGTGTAAGCGCGTTCGCGACTTGCTGATTCTTGAAAGGCGAATTGGTAAAACGATGACTAGTAAGATAATTCCTCACGCGGCTGAAATATGGCACTGCGTCCATCCATGATTGTACGCATATTCTCAACCGGCCGCCTAGCAGCAGCGCATTACGCTGCACCATGGAGGCACCGAGAAGCTTTCTTACTCCATTTACTGTATCCAAGGGCTGCGCTCACGACCGGTCGTGGCTGCGCTTCGGCTATAGTCTACTAGAATACGGTTGAGTGGGACGAGTGGCTGGGGCGGCGCATGCGTTGCAGTGAGGCGCACGACGTGGAAACATACTATGGAGGCGCTGCGATAGAAGTAGATTGGGGGGCTTTAAGTGGATTGGGCCGCATCAAGGTCGCCCCGTTGGAAACTGCTGGCGCTACTGCTCGGCAGGGTCTTTCGTACTACTTCGCGCGCTGGTATTTGCGTTCACACCGCTCAAATGGTGTTCATAATTGCATGTGACTTGTATTTATGCCTTAAGAATAAATTGATTTCACTCTCTTCTTTATTTTATTTTTTTTAATGCCGCTCGGTGATCTTTTCGGTCTTGGCCCGGGCTCGGGCCTAAGGAAAAGGGGTGGTGGGCCCGGCCAGGCGGGTAACGTAGATTATTTTCGGGTCCGCGCCGGGCCCGGGTCTCGCCATAAATCTTTTGGTCGGGCTCGCGCGGGCAGCCCAACGTTTGTCCAACGTTTGGGCTTTATATCCCAATATATATTATATATATCCCATTATATATATATATATATATATATATAATCCCAACAACAAATGTTGGGCTAATCCCAATTTATATATTAGTCTTCCTTTGGCTACCTTACCCTTCCTTGTCTTCAGTAGGCTTCCTCACCCTTCCTTAGTCTTAAGGAGAATTATTTGGGCTTGACTAATTTCATCGTAAGTAATCTAATTATTAATTTTTAACCTTAATTACTCCTAATACCTCTTCAGTACTACGATATATAGACATAAATGTCAATAGGCATAAGGCGCATTGTAATATATACCCCCATATACTACTATAATACGTATCCTGTTACGCGTTAGAGCCAGTCGGACATATTTCCGAAAGAAGTAGCTGTAAAATGCTGACGAATTGAAAGGGCCGATATATTTCTTCACTGTAAACTTTGAATCAACTTTGATTTATTTTTGCTAAAGTGCCGCAATCGTGGCGCGCAATGAAGGATGTCGTCGAGTACAGTGATTAACTGCTTATGGAGCCAAGTAAAGACCCGACCTGTAAAGATAAGCTACCTTCAAAAGCCACAGTTCTTGTTCAAGGTAGCTTTTATGTATCTTCTTTATATCTACTCAGCAATGCGGGCAAACTTATTCTTGTTGATATATTTTTGAATCACTTTGACATGAACACAGAATCTTTAAGTTAACCTACCTAACGTTTGGAAAAAGGAGACTGAAACCAGCGTCCATCTGTACTTCTGGTCACAAAACTTCCCCGAAAGCTTTATACAGGGTGCTCAAAATTAAGCTTTATGGTTTTCTTAAAATTAGGCACTGGGAGGCACGCGAAAACCCCCTGCGCAAATAAGTGATGTGACAAGGGGGCACTAAGTGAGATGATAATTATCGCTGTCAGCAGCCCAATTAACGAAAGCTGAATAATTAACTTTTTGTTGACTGCAGTATGTGGGTAAGTTTCTAATAAAAAGTTAGAGGCAGTCGTGTTTCGACACAGTATCAGTTGGAAGAATTCTTCTAGCATGTCTGTGCTCCGAGATATCCGACTCTAAGCTTTAATTGTAGTTCGAATTATTACGCATGCAAGAGAATTTGCATAGGCGCAAAGTTCCTCCCTGAAGTGAAGCGGCTGTTGCGGACGGCGTTTACTCTGACAACGGAGCGGAGGCATTTGCAAAGATGATAAGTGTTCCCCTTCCCCTCTCGGCTGGCGAAATAAAAAATCGAAGAACCCGAAACCGCTTTCGTAACACGCGACCGCGCAGCCTGTAAGGTTAGCGGCAGCGAACCTTGCGAACTGAGCGGCAATAATTCGTAGATTGAAAGATATGCGTAAACTAATTAATTTAAAAGTTAATTCGCCTAATTACGTTAATTATTCAATTAGGCGTTTTCATTTTTCGTGGAAGAATTGACCGCCTCATCGAGTAGTTTAGATCAAGGATTATAATTGTGCTATCTGCCACAGGCAATTTTTAAAATTTGTTGCAGCTAAAATGAAACACCCTGTATATGCATGCAGTGCTAAGGCTATAGCAAACCTGTTTATGAGTGCTGCAATCCAGTCTAGGTTTGCTTTGTGGGGTATATATGTGTATTGGTATTGCCCATTGGTGCAATTGGTCATCCCAACAAAAAAAAAAGATTGGTCACGTTCCAGTTGGTTCACTTGGTAAAGTTATGTACTAATATACCATTGCAAATTTGCCAATTGGTACCAATTGGAAATTTCCCAGTTTTAGTCAATTGATTTTTTTGACAGGGCAGACAATGGCGCGGGCGGATAAGCCGAAGGGCAGTGCGCGTGCGTATGGTGACAAGACGAGCGGGCATGGTCCTTGCCGGGGCTAAGCAAATGAAGGGACCGCTGATCTCCAAGTAGTGTAAGTTTTATTGAAATCAAGAGCAACAACTGCACCATCAACAGAAATCGTGGAGGACTTATTGCAGAAGTGGAGTAGAAAAGTTTGTAATAGCTTTACGGTATAGCGCCCATGGACTCAGACCAATCAAGGGATCCCAGATTCCTCAGCGAACGCCGTGCGTTGAACTATATTAGACAGCTTTATTTAGCGTTTGCAACCAAACGTAAACGCATTACGTACGTAAAGAAATAGCGTCGTGCTCAGTGCGCATGCTACGAACGTTATTAGACAGCTTTAGTTTAGCGTTTGCAAGCAAACGTAAACGCATTACGTACGTAAAAAAATAGCGTTGTCATCACTGCGCATGCTCTGTACGTTATTCGGTTTCTGCGGTTTACGTGCGCTGTGATAACGTACGTTATTTGGCGAGTTTATCCAAAGCCTCCTCTAGAAAGATGCCAGCCGCGTGCACCAAAAACCTGCTGCCCTTACCTTTCCCCTTTTCCTCCGTTCCACGTGAGGAAGTAGCTAGCGATCTTAGCGATGATCACTTGCAACACACATGTGCGCATGCGCACACCATCGCACGGCCGCCGACGCCGCTACCAACAACGTTTACATACCACCGTGACACCGCACCACCCCAACCCCCTGGCGAGATAGGGAAGCAGCTGGCGCCATCTCTTGACAACCGACCGCAACTCAAGGCACGACGGCTACAATGGGTGAGCGAGCGACGACGCAGGCATCTTTCTAGAGGAAGCGTTGGAGGGGGCCCTCCGAGCCGTCGTGGGGAGCGGACGTGCTTCACGTCGGCTCTTCTTAACTGATGTCCTACTAAATTATTTAAAGCGCCAAACAGACGACACAAGAAGAGACACGGACAAGCGCTTGTCCGTGTCTCTTCTTGTGTCGTCTATTTGGCGCTTTAAATAATTTAGTAACATGCACCAACTAGCCCAACAAAAAGTTCTGCTTGATGTCCTACTGCCTGACTATCGATCTGCACCGCCCAAACCCAGTTGGATTGTCTCCAGCAAGTTACCAGGGACCCGCTGATATCATTTTCAACGAGGCGGGCCCATTTTGGCGATTTTACGGGACTTTATCGACCACACCGGCGCCGCTGCTAAGGCCTAGCGACGACGCCGGGCCGCAGACGCGGCACTAGGCACGGCTGCCATGAGTCTTGCGCGAGGCTATGACCCGGAAAGCACGCAAGTAGTGGAGCTACAGCCTATGAAGAAGCCAGTATTCGATGAAGCCACCGAATATGTTATTCGGAAGAAGTTAGAAGAACAACAGCGAGCGGCCGAGACGCGCGCTAGCTCTAAACCGCAGGAAGCGTTGCGCGGTAGGGACGCTATGGACGGCCACGTCACCTCATCGACGCTAGGCAAAACGCTTCAACCGAAGCGTTGGAAACCGAAGGTGGTGCCCAAATTTGGTACGGAAGACGCTGCTGCGTTCGTAAAACCCAGGGGAACACTCAATTTTTCAAATTTCAAGGGCAGCAATCAAATCGGAGAAGCTATGTATGCTGCAGACGGGTTACCGAGCTCGTCACAGGCACTCACTATTTGGCCGGCGTGGGATCAGAACATAATAATCGTAGGAATTCGCGACGCACAGTTCATTCGGAACGTCCTTGCTTTCGAGAGTCTGCGGATTGGCGGCCGATTGCAAGCGGTGCAAGTCTATCTCAAGATGACGGACAACACGTGCCGTGGAGTAATTGAAGTGGATCCGAAGGTGTCGGAAGCGGATATTTCTGAAGCAATTTACTCGCCAGATGCTTCCGTGGTGGGTGTGCGCAAGTTAGGACAGTCGAACGCGGCAGCGATAACGTTCGAGGGCCGCAAGGTGCCGTTCAACGTATTCTACTGGGGAGAGGCTGTGCCGGTGCGCCTCTATCGGAAGACAACACCAGCTTTTACCTCATGTGGAACAGTGGGACATAGGGTGGATGTGTGCCCTAATCCGCGGGATGATCGCTGCCGAGCCTGCGGATCGGTCACCCCAGAGGAGGGGCACGAGTGCCAGCCCCGATGTCTAGCCTGCGGGGACCCCCATCTGAGGGGCTCCGCGGACTGCACCTGGAAATACAGGAGAGGTGCGGGAGCCGGGCGGAAGCCTGGCGGAGGGAAATCCAGCAACAAGCGTCAGGCCAGAGGGGCCCGGAAGGATTCGGGGCTGGAACGCAAGCTCAGAAGCAGGTCGCGGCTCCATCGCCGACACCAGAAACGAGGGCTGCAACGAGGGCCTCCCGGCAGGGACCTCAGGGAAGCAGTCGTCCAGCTGACAATCATAAAACTGGAGGAGCCGGAGCTGGGGCCGGGTCAGCGAAAACCACGGGCAGCAAGGTGAGCTGGGAAGAGGTTGCCGCTTCCTCGGCTTGGCTGCTGAGAAACTTAAGGAAGAAAATAGTAGATTAAGGCAGGAATTGGCAAAGTATAAAACTCAGAAGCTTAGTGCGTCGGCAGGGGGTGCAGACGTGCCAGAAACGCTTGCGGAGTCTGCAATGGAGGAGGATGCTCCCCTCCCTCCTACTCAGCAGGCAGAGGCCCCTGCCACTGAGGTTGTGGAAAAGCGGGAAGAGGAAAACAGTAACGTAGTGGCGAGGGAGACTGATAAAAAGGCTGCTGTCACACAGGAAGAATCCAGGATTGAGGCTGATGTGGAGCGGTGTTTGCAGAGGGAGCTTCCGCGTTTGGAGGCTCGCATAGCGCAAAATATACAGGCCAGCCTCGAGAGAACCCTACAAACTATTATTGAGAGAAGCGTTCAAGCAGCTATAGAGAGGGGCAGTCATGGCGCGGTAAAGCGGGTCCTACAGGTAATCTTGGAGCCCCATCTGATTAAGCTACAGGCCTTTGAAATCAGAATTGATCGTAAACTTCTGGAGCTTGCGCACTGCACGCGGTCAAAGGTTTCTAAACTTACTGGCCGGATGGGTAACAGGCAGCTTGGAGCTGACGATTTGCCCGACACCGGAGTGGAAACACCAGGCGCGGCGTCCTTGAGTATTCAACATGGCCCGCCCTCCTAAGTTGCAGATATTGCAGTGGAACTGCAGGGGGTTTAAGAGGAAGAGGGAATCGCTACAGCAATACATTGAATAGTTGGAAAAATTACCAGATATCATTGCACTGCAGGACGTAAATACGGAAGCCAAACTGAGACCACACAGCGCACATCAAACCAACTCATCCACTTGCATTCTGGTGCATAAGGATTGCACGGCTGTCACAATTGAACTGGAGTTAACCACTGAGGTGGAGCACAGCTTTTATTCAGCTCTTACCGAACGTACGTACTAGCAGAAGTGCGTATGTATTGAACATATATCATCATCAGCCTATATTTATGTCCACTGCAGGACGAAGGCCTCTCCCTGCGATCTCCAATTACCCCTGTCTTGCGCTAGCGTATTCCAACTTGCGCCTGCGAATTTCCTAACCTCATCATCCCACCTGACTTTCTGCCGTCCTCGACTGCGCTTCCCTTCTCTTGGTATCCATTCTGTAACCCTAATGGTCCACTGGTTATCCATCCTACGCATTACATGGCCTGCCCAGCTCCATTTCTTCCGCTTAATGTCAACTAGAATATCGTCTACCCCCGTTTGTTCTCTGATCCACACCGCTCTCTTCCTGTCTCTTAACGTTACTCCTAAGATTTTTCGTTCCATTGCTCTTTGTGCGGTCCTTAACTTGTTCTCGAGCTTCTTTGTTAACCTCCAAGTTTCTGCCCCGTATGTTAGCACCGGTAGAATGCAATGATTGTACACTTTTCTTTTCAACGACAGTGGTAAGCTCCCAGTCAGGATTTGGCAATGCCTGCCGTATGCACTCCAACCTAATTTTATTCTTCTGTAAATTTCTTTCTCATGATCAGGGTCCCCTGTGAGTAATTGACCTAGATAAACATATTCCTTTACAGATTCTAGAGGCTGACTGGCGATCCTGAATTCTTGTTCGCTTGCCAGGCTATTGAACATTATCTTTGTCTTCTGCATATTCATCTTCAACCCAATTCTTGCACTTTCTCGATGAAGGTCTTCAATCATTTGTTGTAATTCCTCTCCATTGTTGCTCAATAGGACAATGTCATCTGCAAACCGAAGGTTGTTGAGATATTCGCCATCGATCCTCACTCCTAATTCTTCCCAGTCTAAGAGCTTGAATACTTCTTCTAAGCATGCAGTGAATAGCATCGGAGAGATTGTGTCTCCTTGCCTGACCCCTTTCTTGATAGGTATCTTTCTACTTTTCTTGTGGAGAACCAAGGTAGCTGTGGAATCCTTGTAGATATTTGCCAAGATATTCACGTATGCCTCCTCCACTCCTTGATTACGCAATGCCTCTATGACTGCTGATATCTCTACTGAATCGAATGCCTTTTCATAATCTATGAAAGCCATATAGAGAGGTTGATTGTACTCCGCAGATTTCTCGATTACCTGATTGATGGCATGGATATGGTCCATCGTAGAATATCCCTTCCTGAAGCCAGCCTGTTCTCTTGGTTGACTGAAGTCAAGTGTTGTCCTGATTCTATTGGAAATTATCTTGGTGAATATTTTATACAATACTGAAAGCAAGCTAATGGGTCTGTAATTCTTCAATTCTTTAACGTCTCCCTTCTTATGGATAAGTATAATGTTGGCGTTCTTCCAGCTCTCTGGTACACTTGAAGTTGTGAGGCATTTCGTATAAAGGGCCGCAAGCTTTTCAAGCATGATATCTCCTCCATCTTTGATTAAATCTACTGTTATTCCATCTTCTCCAGGCGCTTTTCCCCTGGTCATGTCTTTCAAGGCCCTTCTAACTTCATCGCTAGTTATAGAAGGAGCTTCTGTATCCGGTTCATCACTATTTCGAATGGAAGAAGCTTGGTTGTTTTGGCTACTGTACAGGTCAGTATAGAATTCTTCTGCTGCTTTTACTATGTCATCGAAATTGCTGATGATATTACTATGCTTATCTTTCAGTGCATACATCTTGCCTTGTCCTATGCCTAGTTTTCTTCTGACTGATTTCATGCTGCGTCCATATTTTACGGCTTCCTCAATTTTTCCCACGTTATAATTTCGAATATCCCTTACTTTCTTCTTGTTGATCAGTTTTGACAGTTCAGCGAATTCTATCTGATCTCTTGAGTTGGACACTTTCATGTTTTGTCGTTTCTTTATTAGGTCCTTTGTTTCTTGGGAGAGCTTCCCTACAGGTTGCTTTGGTGCTTTACCTCCCACTTCAATTGCTGCTTCTGAGATCAGCCTAGTTACGGTTTCGTTCATTATCTCTATGTTATCTTCATCTTCCTGTTCTAAAGCTGCATATTTGTTTGCGAGCACCAGCCTGAATTGGTCTGCTTTTACCCTTACTGCCTCTAGGTTGGCCTGTTTCCTCTTGACTAATTTCACTCTCTCTCTCTCTTCAAATTGAGAGAATCCTAGACCTCACTAACCTATGGTCACTGCACTTAACCTTACCTAACACTTCTACATCCTGCACTATGCTTGGATCGGCAGAGAGTATGAAATCTATTTCATTCCTTGTTTCTCCATTAGGGCTTTTCCAGGTCCACTTCCTGTTGCTGCGCTTCCTGAAGAAGGTATTCATTATTCGGAGCCTATTCCTTTCCGCGAATTCTACTAACATCTCTCCTCTTGCATTCCTAGAATCGATGCCGTAGTTGCCAATGGCTTGCTCACCAAACTGCTTTTTCCCCACTTTTGCATTGAAGTCGCCCATGACTAAAGTATACTGAGTTTGCACCTTTCTCATTGCTAGTTCAACATCTTCATAAAACTGTTCAATTTCTTCATCATCGTGACTAGAGGTTGGTGCATAGGCTTGTACTACCTTCATTTTGTACCTCCTATTCAGCTTTATTACGACGACTGCTACCCTTTCATTAATGCTGTAGAATTCGTCAATGTTGCCCGCTACGTTGTTATGCACTAGAAATCCTACCCCGGATTCTTTCTTATCTGAAAGACCTCTGTAGCAGAGGACGTGGCCGTTAGTCAGTACTGTGTAAGACTCACCAGTTCTTCTAACCTCACTAAGGCCAATAATATCCCAGGAAATGCCTGATAATTCTTCAAATAGTCCTGCTAAGCTAGCCTCACTCGAGAGGGTGCGCGTGTTGAACGTTGCCAGGTTCAGTTTCCATTGGCGGCCTGCCTTGACCCAGAGATTCTTAGCACCCTCTGCCGCGTAGCAGGTCTGACCGCCGCCTTGGTCAGGTGCTCCGCAGCCACTGGGAACTGAGGGCCATGGGTTAATTGTCGGAGTCATGAGGGAGGTAGTGGCCGAATACTGCACCAGGGAGGCCAATTCCTGTTCTGGTGAGGGAGTGACTTTGATGAAGCTTAGTGGGCCTGCCTAGTTTGGTTGCACCTGAACTAGTATAGCCCCACTAGCTCTCGGCAATATGTATTTTTTTTTCTTTGCCGGTGTCGACCGAAAAGCAGGGGTGCGTCTTTTGACGAGATTTTCCAAAAGGCCGCACAATTGGCAAAATCAGCCCCTCTTATCATAGTGGGGGATTTTAACGCGTAGAGCTTTTTGTGGGGTTATAGTAAGGAGGATATTAATGGCAGGAAACTCGCTGCGGCCATCTCAGACGTAGCTTTGACGATTCTTACTGACCCGCAGCATCCGACGAGGATTGGCAACAGTGTCTCGAGAGATACGTGCCCAGATCTCTCTTTGATTAAAGGAGCGAGAAATTATGAATGGCATAACACGCAGGAGACCTTGGGGAGTGCCCACTGCATTCTCAAGATCGGCCTGGACTACAATAAGCATCGCAAACCGAGAGGGCAGGCCAGGCTCACGGACTGGTCGTTGTTCCGAAAGGCGGAAGATGCTACGCTTACCGCGCCCATTGAAAAGTATGAGTGGGCCGAGTCATTGCTGGGAGTAAGGGATCGCTTTGCGCGTACGCTCCAGACCTCAGAAGAAGTTCCAGCTATCGACAACCACCTGGTATACATATATGGGAGGCGAGAAGAGGTCTAACGCGGCGGTGGAAGAGGCAAAAGTATAACCGCAAGCTCAAGATCAAGATCGCGGAATTAACGTCGCAAGCGGAAGAGTATGCATGGACCTTGGCCAAGAACAATTGGTTGGCAAAATGTGACTCCTTGAAAGGCAGCCTCGGCACCAAGGCGGCGTGGCGTCTTCTTAGGAGTTTGATAGAGCCCACCAAGTCGCGTGGGGAGCAGCAACGTAATCTCAAGAGAGCCCTGCATGGCTTCGCGGGCATGGACGAGCAGCTGGTTGCAGCCCTCACCAGCAAATATTTCTGTACGATGAAAGACAACGAGCCAGTGCGGGAGTATGAAGGTATGGAGAATCCGGACCTGGATCGGGAGTTTGAGGTCGAGGAAACACAGGCGGCGCTTATGGCCATGAGGCGGAGCACGGCACCAGGGAACGACAATGTGACGGTGGGATTGCTTGCCAATCTTAATCGGCAGACGCTCGTAAATCTCACGCAATACATCAACGAGTGCTGCAGAAGTGGAAAGCTACCCAGGGCGTGGAAGACGGCTGATGTAAGCTTCATACCCAAGCCTGGAAAGGAGGTGAACTTCAATAACCTGAGGCCAATCTCGCTTACATCGTGCGCAGGAAAGCTTATGGAGAAGGCGGTGCAACTGCGTCTGTCGACGTATCTAGAAGACCAAGACCTTCTGCCTCACACGATGTTCGGGTTTCGGGCACACTTGTCAAACCAGGACGTATTACTACAGTTGAAGATGGAAGTGATCGATCCTCCGCGCAAGCGCAACAGTAGGGCCATACTGGCGCTGGATCTTAAGGGGGCTTTCGACAACGTGAAACACTCCAAGATTCTTGAAAATCTACAGGGTACTCATTGCGGAAAGCGTACCTTTTATTACATCAAGGACTTCTTGCAAGATAGGCAAGCCCACATCATGATTGGTGACACGAGGTCCGAGCCGATACTCATGGGCACCAGGGGTACGCCTCAGGGAGCAGTCCTTTCTCCACTGCTCTTCAACGTTGCCCTCATGCACCTGCCGGAAAAACTGAATGCCTTAAAGGGAATTCGTCACGCCCTTTACGCGGACGATATAACCATATGGACAACAGAGGGCAGCTTGGGACAGATGGAGGGGGTCCTCCAGGAGGCTCCCACCACAGTTGAAAACTATGCAGCAGAATGCGGACTGCGCTGTTCCCCGGACAAGTCGGAGCTCCTCGTCTTGCGCCGGAAGGGGGATACTGCATCGCTGGAAATCTCGGTCCACGACACACCTACTCCCGAGGTGGAGACACTACGTATTTTGGGGCTGCTCATTAACAACAAGGGTGCGAACGCAGCCGCAATCACTAAGCTCCGAACGGTGTGTGAGCAAGTCATCCGTATGATATCTCGGATCACAACCAAGAAGAGGGGTATGCAAGAAAAGCACACCCTTAGGCTAGTGCAGGCGGTTATCCTCTGCCGAATAGTGTACGTGGCCCCGTACCTTCGGATAAGGAAGAGCGATCTAAACCACATGGACGTTATCATTCGAACGGCTTATAAAAAGGCGCTCGGTCTGCCCATGAAAGCATCTACGGAGCGTCTGCTACAACTTGGAATACACAATACGGCTGATGAATTGATTAGCGCCCATCATACAAGCCAGGTAATGCGATTAGCCACAACCAAGACGGGCCGCAGGGTCTTGGAGGATTTGAACATCTGCTTTCCACAACAAGTGGCTGGACGACAAGACATTCCTCGGGAGTGGCGGAACAAATTCCTCACGCTTCCTCTTCCTAAAAACATGCACCCGGAGCATCATCAGGCCAGAAGAGTGGCAAGGAGCAAGATGATGAACAAGTGCTATTCCAGAACAGAAGGGGCGTTCTTCGTGGACGCTGCGGGTCCTGTAAAGGGGATATCGACAATCTCAGTGGTGCACCAAATGCAGGTTGTAGACGGGCTTTCAGTTCGTGACAGGGAAACCTTGGCTGTGGAGGAAGTGGCGATAGCCCTAGCCGCGACACACTCCGCGTCAGAATACATTATTACAGATTCGCAGGCGGCTTATAGAAACTATATGCGTGGTAGGATCACGCCGATGGCATGCAAAATTCTTAGTCAAGCTCGCGCTGCACCTAAGCAGCTGATATGGGTACCAGGTCACGAGGGGGTTGAGGGAAACGAGCGTGCACATGCTTCAGCCCGAGCTTTTCTTCCCCGGGATCCTTCTACGTCCTCCTTTGCTGACTTTGTCTCCCCCTCTCCGTTAACAACATACTCAGAGATACTACAGCATCTGCGCCTTGAGAGGCAGACACTGCCGGGGCCCGCTAGGGGTCTTAATAAATCAGAAGAGTGTCACCTCCGTCGGCTACAAACATGTCATTTAATAATCCATCTAGGCTTCACGCCATAGAGCCCGAGTGTTTTTTGGCGCAGTGCAAATTTTGGGGCCAAAAGGCAGACTTATACTATATGGTATGGGCTTGTCAGAAAAATAGCAGTATTTCCATAATAAATCAGCCAACGTGGAAGGACTGGGAGGCGGCCCTGTCTAACTCGGACCTCGAGGAGCAACGAGCCCTCATCGAAAGAGCACGGGCAGCGGCTTTTGCCAACGGGGTCCCGGACTAGGGATCGACCTGACCATATCTTCCCGTAACCCAAGGTTTAATTTCTTATTTTCAATAAAAGTTTTTATCATCATTAGAGGAAGTGTTGGTTTACGTTCGTAATGTTTACGGACGCTAAGAAATACCGTTGTCAAACATGGCGGCACCACTGGCTCCCGCTTCAGCATGAATTCTCGTGATGGTTGCAATCCCACTCGCGTAGATCACAAGTATCTATGGAAATGAGCTTTCGCTTTCTCTAAACTCAACTGAAACGTTAGTGTTGAGCGCATAGCACGCCCATTTTCTGAGATCGTTCGGCGATTCCGGTGAGCGTAGGCCTAACGCGACACGTCCGCATGCGTTGCCGCATAGCAACACCATACTGGCGGAGGCTCGGGATCGCGTTGATTGCGCCCTTCGTCTCAATCGCATCTCGTCTGCGCCTGCGCGCCTGCATAGGGAGCGTTTGTAGGGCATTTTCCCGCTGCCTGACAGTAAGCGCTTGCGTGGCTCAGTGGTAGAGTATCTGACTCCCACGCAGGGGGCGCGCATTAGATCCCGGCGGGAACCGGGTATTTTTTTCGCATTTCCGGCGATAACGGTTACGGACACCGGCCACTGGCCGCGGCGGCGGCGCCGGACATCGTCGCGAACCGAAACGGCTATTGGAAGAAGCCTATATATATAACAGCTTACACTGTAAAAGAAAGAAAACGAGCGCAATCAATCGGCCTGCTTCGCATGTGTTTTGAGCACCTTGTAAGAAGTGTCCCCACTTTTTAGGTGAGGACACTTCTCGGCTTGCTTGCGCGACGCGATCGACCAGATAAAGTAGCAGCTTCGCGCGCCCGTCGGCCCCAGTGACCGCAGCGGATACCTATCGGCGGTACGACGCAACTTCAAGACTAAAAAGGTTTTTATTGGTTTAATCACCCGTTGGTATAGCAACTGGTGCTTGGCGGGAAATCCGAAATGATTGAGTGACGCGCGAAAGTAGGTCAGCGTCGTGAGGGGACAGCGTAGGGGAGAGGGCATCACCTTGACGAAGCTGATACGGCGATGGGACGCCGCTTACAGATGCTGTTCTCTGGCTGCTTGTGGTATCCGAGCGTTCCTTGCCCTCGCAAGCTCTTGTCTTCGTTTTAACTGAAGTTGTGTTTTGCCGCCGATAGGTATCCGCTGCCGTCACCGGGCCGATGGACGCACGCCGTTGTATACATTATCTGGTCAATCGCGTCTCGCCAGTGTTCTCACCTAAAGAGTATATATCTTACCCGTGGTCTCGAGCTTTGCGCGGCCTAGTGCAAGCTTTCGCCTTTTTTCTCTCTCTCTCTCTTAGCTCAGCGTGCCGCGGAGAGAAGAGAGGCGGGGGACGGAAAAGGAGGGAGCTGGCGAGGAGGAGACCGCGTGCGCATGCACCGCACCGCCCTCCTGGTTGTCATGGCTACGGCGCGGTAGTTTCTTGATACAAAACCCGAACCACACATTACGGCTGGCTTAAACAGCTTCGCTGTTAAAGAAACCCGTATGCCCCAAACTCCTATATCCATTAACATCATATGACATATGGGAAAAACAAGTTCTTGTATGGGATTCTATATGTTTCATACCGGATTATTGATTACCGGATTACCGGATGATACCGGATTACGAGCGCGTCGCCCAGATTAACCAGTGGACTGAGCATCAAAAGCTTTCCCACGTCTATTTCGCGCTTAACGACAGTGGCCGTACTTGGTATGAGAACCGCGAAGCTAGCCTATCGACATGGCATGACTTTCGGCAGAAAATCACCGATACGTTTGCCAGTGCCGACCGACGTGACCGCGCACAGCAGTTGATGGAGCTACGGGTGCAACAACCCAATGAGTCGGTCACAATGTTCGCCGAAGACATGGCTCGTCTCTTTCGTAGAGCCGACCCGAACATGACCGAGGGTAGGAAGTTACGCTACCTCATGCGAGGTGTAAAAGAGCAGTTGTTCGCGGGGCTTGTGCGGAATCCACCAGTCACCGTCACTGATTTTATCAGGGAGGCTACGGCTATTGAGCGGGCCCTTCATCAACGGTGCAGGCAGTACGATCGACTGTCCACCAGCACCGCAATCAATGCCGCCGCATTGACTCCACAGTATCAGAGCTCCTTGCGTGAAATGATAAGAGAGATCGTCAGAGAAGAAGTTCACCGGATCCTGACACCGACACTGGATAGCCCCGTCGCGTCAATCGCCGAAGTGGTACGCGACGAAATCAGGCAGGCGTTACCGGCCGCCGATCTTCCCGACCACCAGCGTCCCATGAGTTACGCCGCCGCTGTCCGATGTTCCCCACCCGTTACAACCACACCCCCGTACAACCAGCCTCCGAGAGCCGCTTCTTGGTCGCCGCCGCAAGAGGGGGCATTGCGGCGCGCACCCGTGATGCCGATGCAGTCCTACCGCCAGCCGTCATTCGCCGCGCCTTGGACCACGCCGCAAAACGACCCTACGAGACGACCACAATTTCGGAGATCCGACGCGTGGCGCACCGGCGATAACCGCCCTCTCTGTTTTAACTGCGGGGGTGCCGGCCATATTTCGCGCCATTGCTGGCATCGCGACACATCCTTTCGACCTCTTTGTCCGTGGACTGATGGACGACGTGCAGATGCCGACTCCCTGTTACGCCGCGACGACGCTGCTTTTCAGGGACCTCCCATAGCGCACCCGAATGACGAATCCGTTACCAATGATCGGACTGATTTCGGCCATCGGTCGCGCTCTCCGACCCCTCCACGCCAGATGCCTGCTGGACGTACTTTTGCTAACCTTCAAGGCCGAAGGTCGCCCAGCCCCCGCCGGGGAAACTGAAGGCGGCGACCTCTGGGGGTAAGGTTGCAGGCCCGCCGCAAGACAATAAAAAGCCCCCAACTCGCCCGCTGCAGAACGCCGAGAAGCCGATAACCACCGACCCCGAAGAAATTGTGAGCGCCGACCTTGATGTTTTCGTGGATGGGCAGCCAGTGACAGCATTAGTCGACACTGGTGCTGACTTCTCTATAATAAGTCAGGAACTCGCCCTACGCCTAAGGAAATTAAAGACGCCATGGACGGGACCTCACTTAAGGACGGCAGGCGGCCAATTACTGATGCTTACTGGAAGATGTACTGCAAGAATTAATATTGGAGATTCTTCTTTCGTGGCCGCTTTCATCATTCTTCCTGCGTGCTGTAAAGATTTGATTCTTGGAATGGATTTCCTAAGGGAATATGGCGCCGTAATTAACATTCCAGACCGCATGGTGACGTTCTTTAAGAGCCCTGGTTTAATCCATTACTTATCGCCGCAACACAATGCCTTTCGTCTAACCGAAGATGACGTCGTAATCCCACCTCGGTCATGTATTCTTGTTTCGGTGGCCTGTGACGTACCATTTCATTGCGAAGGAATTGCCGACCAAATAACCGTTTTGTTGCTTACTCACGGTATCTCGGTCGCATGAGGAATTGTAAATATCACCGACGGGCGCACGAACCTCTTGCTAACAAATTTTAGCACAGAGAGACGGCACCTTCCAAAAGGCACGGCTGTGGCTTATTTTGACGGTATTGCGGATGTTCGCGGCTGCTGTTCCCTACTCGAAGAAGCGCCTGCACAAGACCCAGCTCCCGCTCTTGACGTCAGCACTGTTTTGCCACCGCACGAACGAGAACAGCTTCTTACGCTATTGGCCCAGTTCGTCGACTGCTTTGCGTCGACTTCAAGAGTCGGTCGGACGCCTCTAACAAAGCACCGAATAATTACAGAGGATACGGCGAGACCCATTCACCAAAATCCTTATCGTGTGGCACCCAGAGAACGTGAAGCCATACAAACAGGTGACAAAAATGCTTGAAGACGACGTGATCCAACCATCGACGAGTCCCTGGGCATCGCCTGTAGTTCTAGTCAAGAAAAAAGACGGCAGCTTGCGTTTCTGTGTGCACTACCGAAAACTAAATAAGGTGACGAAGAAAGACGTGTACCCGCTTCCCCGTATCGGCGATTCCCCTACAGGCTTCGACACGCACGTTACTTCTCTTCAATGGACTTAAAAAGCGGCTATTGGCAAATCGAGGTAGACCCCAGAGACCGTGAAAAAACTGCTTTTGTGACGCCAGACGGCCTGTACGAATTTAAGGTTTTGCCTTTCGGCTTATGCTCTGCCCCTGCTACGTTCCAACGCCTCATGGATACTGTGCTTTCTGGTCTGAAGTGGAAAACCTGCTTAGTGTACCTCGACGACGTCATCGTGTTTTCCGCAACGTTTGAAGAACATCTCGAACGGCTTGAAGCAGTTCTGCAGTCAATAAGATCCGCCGGCCTCACCCTGAAACCGGAGAAGTGCCACTTTGGCTTTGCGGAACTACAGTTTCTTGGTCACGTCGTCAGCCACGCCGGTGTCCGCCCGGATCCTGGAAAAATTACCGCTGTCGCACAGTTTCCCGTACCATCCGACAAAAAGGCTGTCCGGCGGTTCCTCGGCCTCTGCGCCTATTACCGGCGGTTTATTGCAGACTTTGCTCGCATTGCGTCGCCGTTAACTCGCCTGACGAGAGACGACGCTCCTTTTGTATGGGGTGATGAAGAGCAAGGTGCATTTAACGTATTGCGGCAACGTCTCCAGACACCTCCAGTGCTTGCCCACTTTGATGAGACCGCTCCTACATTGCTCCACACGGATGCCAGCAATGTTGGCTTGGGAGCTGTTCTTGTGCAGCGGCAGGAGGACACGGAAAGAGTGATTGCCTACGCAAGCCGAACACTCTCACGCACAGAGGCTAATTATTCCACAACTGAGAAAGAATGCCTCGCCGTGGTGTGGGCGGTTATGAAATTTCGCCCATATTTGTATGGCCGCCCTTTCAAAGTTCTCAGCGACCACCATTCACTGTGTTGGTTGACGAACCTTAAAGATCCATCTGGACGATTGGCACGTTGGAGCCTAAGGCTGCAAGAGTTTGACATGACGGTCATGTACAAATCGGGGAAGCGACATACGGATGCTGACTGCCTGTCTCGATCACCGATAGAGTCGGCTTCTCCACTCGAAGAAGAAGATACAGCATTTCTTTGTGTTCTGGACACAGCCGCCATCGCTCAACAACAACGGAACGACCCTGAGTTGCTTGCACTCATCGACTACTTAGAGGGAAGGTCTGCGAAAGCACCCAGAGTTTTCGCAAGAGGACTGTCGTCGTTTTGTTTACGGGCCAAAGTCCTTTACAAAAGAAACTTTTCTTCTACCGGGTCCCCCTACCTGCTCGTCATTCCTGCAGCTCTTCGTTCGGAAGTACTTCAAGCTTGTCACAACGAGGTGACTTCCGGTCACTTAGGCTACACGCGAACATTGGGCAGAGTGCGGCAAAGCTACTACTGGCCGAGACTTCCCACGGCAGTGAAACATCACGTTCGCACTTGTCTTGACTGCCAGAGGCGCAAGTCACCTCCGACGAAACCAGCCGGCCTCCTACAACCTGTCCAGGTTCCTCGAACACCATTTGATCAAATTGGCATGGATATCTTGGGCCCACTTCCTACTTCCACTGCAGGGAATCGCTTTGTTCTCGTCGCAACAGACTATCTGACACGTTACGCTGAAACAAAGGCCATCCAGAAAGGCACAGCAGCCGAGGTGGCGCGCTTTTTCATTGAAAATGTTGTTTTGCGACACGGAGCCCCAAGCGTCGTAATTACCGACAGAGGAACCGCATTCACGGCTGCGCTTTTAGATCACGTCTTGCTGCTAAGTGGAACAGCTCATCGGAAGTCGACCGCCTACCATCCACAAACCAACGGACTGACAGAGCGCCTTAACAAAACAATTGAAGACATGCTTTCAATGTACGTGGATGTCGAACATACAAATTGGGATGACATCCTCCCTTATATCACGTTTGCGTACAACACGACGAAACAAGAGACGACGCGCATGACTCCGTTCACCCTTGTTCATGGCCGGGATGTACGAACGATGTTGGATGCAATGCTTCCACATGAATTTGACGACACTGAAACGGACGCCGATGTGTTCACGCAACGCGCCGAAGAGGCTCGGCAGCTCGCGCACGTGCGGATCTGCCAGCAGCAAGACTACGACGCAAGCCGCTATGATGCCCACCGTATAACTGTAAGCTATGAAGTCGGCGACAGAGTGTGGGTTTGGACACCCATACGGAAACGAGGCCTCGCCGAAAAGCTGTTAAGGCGATACTTCGGCCCATATCGAGTATTGCGGCGACTCAGTGATGTCACCTACGAGGTCGTCCCCGATAGCCCCAACTGTACGAGGCGCCGCCCGAACCGTCCCGAACTTGTGCACGTTGTACGCATGAAGCCGTATGTGAGCGATTGACTATGCGAGAGACCCTCACTTCCGCAAGTGGCATTTCTGGTATAGCATCGGGACGATGCTCTTCTAGGGAGGGACAAATGACGCGTGTGCTCTAGGCAGACGACAACGACGATGGGAGCATTAACGGACTCCGTCTAGTGGGTCAGTGGAATTTTGGCTGACGACGAAGAGGACGTGTCTCTGTTCTGTTTTGCTTGAACAGGTTGTCCTTCTGTTCTTGAAGAACGTCTCCCTGTCCTCTCTCGGCGTTGTACCGCGACAATATGGTAGTTATGGGGCATATGGATTTTTAATATCGCGATGCCGGATTTTCTCCGACATGGGGCCCTTAACTTAAAATTCTGAGGTGTCCTTAGCTATCACCTAAGAGATGCGAAGGCTAAAGCGTTGTAAAGCCTACTGTAATTCATCTTAATCCACCTTAATCATCTCTAATTCAACCTAATCCACCTTAATCTTCCTTCATTCACCTTAACCGACCGTAATGCACCCTCATCCTCTCTAACCCACCTTAATCCTCTTTCACCCACCGTAATCAATCTTAATCCACTTTAATCCTCCTTAATACACCTTAATCGACCTCAATCCACCCTAATGCACCCTGATTCACCTTAATTCTCCTTATTACACCTTAATCCTCCTTAATCGAGCTTAATTCAGCAAATTGCACCTTGATTCAATCACTAATCGATCATTAACTTTGCTAATAATTAACCATCTCTTATACACGGCCGGGCTTACTTTGGTTCGCTTCTGGCCTTCTTGGGGTCGCATGATTTCTGTACCTCACAACGCGACCTTGAAACATAGAGATCTAAGGCTTTCGCCTTCATAATGAATAATTTGCATTGCCCTTGTTAATCATGATTGTGCTTATGTATTGGAATCGTAATCAAACTTAATCAGGCTTAAGTGATCTTAATTACCCTTAAGGAATCGTGATTAGCGGTTATCAATTTAATGTTAAGCAATATGAATTGGACTTAAATCATCTTAGTTACCAGTATTTACCCTGGTTATCTTTACTCACTTTAATTTGAATCAGTCCACATTATGATTTAATAATTTTAAGTACCCTTAATTAATTTTGATTAGGCTTAATGTTTAACAATAAATGTTTTTACTATGCTAATAATTATTTTTATATATAAAATTTATATATTAGTCTTCATTTGGCTTCCTTACCCTTCCGTGTCTTCAGTAGGCTTCCTCACCCTTCCTTAGTCTTAAGGAGAATTATTTGGGCTTGAATAATTTCATCGTAAGTAATCTAATTATTAATTTTTAACCTTAATTACTCCTAATACCACTTCAGTACTACGATATATAGACATAAATGTCTTTAGGCTTAAGGCGCATTGTCATATATACCCCTATATACTACTATGGTACATATCCTGTTACGCGTTAGAGCCAGTCGGACATATTTCCGAAAGAAGAAGCCGTAAAATGCTGACGCATTGAAAGGGCCAATATATTTCTTCACTGTAAACTTTGAATCAACTTTGATTTATTTTTGCTAAAGCGCCGCAATCGTGGCGCGCAATGAAGGATGTCGTCGAGTACAGTGATTCACTGCTTATGCAGCAAAGTAAAGACCCGACCTGTAAAGATAACCTACCTTCAAAAGCCACAGTTCTTGTTCAAGGTAGCTTTTATGTATCTTCTTCATATCTACTCAGCAATGCGGGCAAACTTATTCTTGTTGATATATTTTTGAATCACTTTGATATGAACACAGAATCTTTAAGCTAACATACCTAATGCTTGGAAAAAGGAGATTGAAACCAGCATCCATCTGTACTTCTGGTCACAAAACTTCCCCGAAAGCCTTATACAGGGTGCTCAAAATTAAGCTTTATGGTTTTCTTAAAATTAGGCACTGGGAGGCACGCGAAAACCACCTGCGCAAATAAGTAATGTGACAAGGGGGCACAAAGTGAGATGATAATTATCACTGTCAGCAGCCCAATCAACTAAAATTGAATATTTATCTTTTTGTTGACTGCAGTAAGTGGATAAGTTTCTATTGAAAAGTTAGAGGCAGTCGTGTTTCGACACAGTATCAGTTGGAAGAATTCTTCTAGCGTGTCTGTGCTCCGAGATATCCGACTCTAAATTTTAATTGTAGTTCGAATTATTAGGCATGCAAGAGAGTTTGCATAGGCGCTAAGTTCCTCCCTGAAGTGAAGCGGCTGTTGCGGGCGGCGTTTACTCTGAAAACGGAGCGGAGGCATTTGCAAAGATGATAAGTGTTCCCCTTCCCCTCTCGGCTGGCGAAATAAAAAATCGAAGAACCCGGAACCGCTTTCGTAACACGCGACCGCGCAGCCTGTAACGGTAGCGGCAGCAAACCTTGCGAACTGAGCGGCAATAATTCGTAGATTGAAATATATGCGTAAAATAATTAAATTAAAAGGTAATTCGCCTAATTATGGTAATTATTCAATTAGGCGTTTTGATTTTTCGTCGAAGACTTCATCGCCTCATCGAGTAGTTTAGATGAAGGATTACAATTGTGCTATCTGCCACAGGCAATTTTTAAAATTTGTTGGAGCTAAAATGAAACACCCTGTATATGCATGCAGTGCTAAGGCTACAGCAAACTTGTTTATGAGTGCTGGAATCCTGTTTAGGTTTGCTTTGTGGGGTATATATGTGTATTGGTATTGCCCATTGGTGCAATTGGTGATCCCAACAAAAAAAAATTGGTCACGTTCCAGTTGGTTCAATTGGTCAAGTTATGTACTAATATACCACTGCAAATTTTCCAATTGGTACCAAGTGGAAATTTCCCAGTTTTAGTCAAATGATTTTTTTGACAGGGCAGACAATGGCGCGGGCGGATAAGCCGAAGGGCAGTGCGCGTGCGTATGGTGACAAGACGAGCAGGCATGGTCCTTGCCTGGGCTAAGCAAATGAAGTGACTGCTGATCTCCAAGTAGTGTAAGTTTTATTGAAATCAAGAGCAACAACTGCACCATCAACAGAAATCGTGGAGGACTTATTGCAGAAGTGGAGTAGAAAAGTTTGTAATAGCTTTACGTTATAGCGCCCATGGACTCAGACCGAACAAGCGATCCCAGATTCCTCAGCGAACGCCGTGCGTTGAACTATGAGACAGCTTTATTTTAGCGTTTGCAACCAAACGTAAACGCATTACGTACGTAAAGAAATAGCGTCGTGCTTAGTGCGCATGCTAAGAACGTTATGAGACAGCTTTAGTTTAGCGTTTGCAAGCAAACGTAAACGCATTACGCACGTAAAAAATATCGTTGTCATCACTGCGCATGCTCTGTACGTTATTCGGTTTCTGCGGTTTACGTGCGCTGTGATAACGAACGTTATTTCGCGAGTTTATCCAACGCCTCCTCTAGAAAGATGCCAGCCGCGTGCACCAAAAACCTGCTGCCCTTACCTTTCGCCTTTTCCTCCTTTCCACTTGAGGTAGTAGATAGCGATCTTAGCGATGATCACTTGCAACACACATGTGCGCATGCGCACACCATCGCACGGCCACCGACGCCGCTACCACCAACGTTTACATACCACCGTGACACCGCACCACCCCAACCCCCTGGCGAGATAGGGAAGCAGCTGGCGCCATCTCTTGACAACCCACCGCAACTCAAGGCACGACGGCTACAATGGGTGAGCGATCGACGACGCAGGCATCTTTCTAGAGGAAGCGTTGGAGGGGGCCCTGCGAGCCGTCATGGGGATCGGACGTTCTTCACGTCGGCTCTGCGTAACTGATGTCCTACTGCCAGACCATCGATCTGCACCGCCCAAACCCAGTTGGATTGTGTCCAGAAAGTTACCAGGGACCCGTAGATATCATTTTCAACCAGGCGGGCCCATTTTGGCGATATTACGGGACTTTATCGACCACACCGGCGCCGCTCCTAAGGCCTAGCGACGACGCCGGGCCGCAGACGCGGCACTAGGCACGGCTGCCATGAGTCTTGCGCGAGGCTATGACCCGGAATGCATGCAAGTAGTGGAGCTACAGCCTGTGAAGAAGCCAGTATTCGGTGAAGCCACCGAATATGTTATTCGGAAGAAGTTAGAAGAACAACAGCGACCAGCCGAGACGCGCGCTAGCTCTAAACAGCAGGAAGCGTTGCGCGGTGGGGACGCTATGGACGGCCACGTCACCACATCGACGCCAGGCAAAACGCTTCAACCGAAGCGTTGGAAACCGAAGGTGGTGCCCAAATTTGGTACGGAAGACGCTGTTGCGGTCGTAAAACCCAGGGGAACACTCAATTTTTCAAATTTCAAGGGCAGCAATCAAATCGGAGAAGCTATGTATGCTGCTGCCGGGTTCCCGAGCTCGTCACAGGCACTCACTATTTGGCCGGCGTGGGATCAGAACATAATTATTGTAGGAATTCGCGACGCACAGTTCATTCGGAACGTCCTTGCTTCGAGAGTCTGCGGATTGGCCGCCGATTGCAAGCGGTGCAAGTCTACCTCAAGATGACGGACAACACGTGCCGTGGAGTTATTGAAGTGGATCCGAAGGTGTCGGAAGCGGATATTTCTGAAGCTATTTACTCGGCAGATGCTCCCATGGTGGGTGTGCGGAAGTTAGGACAGTCGAACGCGGCAGCGATAACGTTCGAGGGCCGCAAGATGCCGTTCAACGTATTCTACAGGGGAGAGGATGTGCCGGTGCGCCTTTATCGGAAGACAACACCAGCTTGTACCTTATGTGGAACAGTGGGACATAGGGTGGATGTGTGCCCTAATCCACGGGATGATCGCTGCCGAGCCTGCGGATCGGTCACCCCAGAGGAGGGGCACGAGTGCCAGCCCCGATGTCTAGTCTGCGGGGACCCCCATCTGAGGGGCTCCGCGGACTGCACCTGGAAATACAGGAGAGGTGCGGGAGCCGGGTGGAAACCTGGCGGAGGGAAATTCAGCAACAAGCGTGCAGGCCAGAGGGGCCCGGAAGGATTCGGGGCCTGGAACGCAAGCTCAGAAGCAGGTCGCGTCTCCATCGCCGCTACCAGAAACGAGGGCTGCAACGAGGTCCTCCCGGCAGGGACCTCAGGGAAGCAGTCGTCCAGCTGACAATCATAAAACTGGAGGAGCCGGAGCTGGGGCCGGGTCAGCGAAAACCACGGGCAGCAAGGTGAGCTGGGCAGAGGTTGCCGCTTCCTCGGCTTGGCTGCTGAGAAATAGTAGATTAAGGCAGGAATTGGCAAAGTATAAAACTCAGAAGCTTAGTGCGCCGGCAGGGGGTGCAGACGTGCCAGAAACGCTAGCGGAGTCTGCAATGGAGGAGGATGCTCCCCTCCCTCCTACTCAGCAGGCAGAGGCCCCTGCCACTGAGGTTGTGGAAAAGCGGGAAGAGGAAACAGTAACGTAGTGGCGAGGGAGACTGATAAAAGGCTGCTGTCACACAGGAAGAATCCAGGATTGAGGCTGATGTTGAGCGGTGTTTGCAGAGGGAGCTTCCGCGTTTGGAGGCTCGCATAGCGCAAAATATACAGGCCAGCCTCGAGAGAACCCTACAAACTATTATTGAGAGAAGCGTTCAAGCAGCTATAGAATGGGGCAGTCATGGCGCGGTAAAGCGGGTCCTACAGCGAATCTTGGAGCCCCATCTGATTAAGCTACAGGGCTCTGAAATCAGAATTGATCGTAAACTTCAGGAGCTTGCGGACTGCACGCGGTCAAAGGTTCCTAAACTTACTGGCCGGATGGGTAACAGGCAGCTTGGAGCTGACGATTTGCCCGACACCGGAGTGGAAACACCAGGCGCGGCGTCCTTGAGTATTCAACATGGCCCGCCCTCCTAAGTTGCAGGTTTTGTAGTGGAACTGCAGGGGGTTTAAGAGGAAGAGGGAATCGCTACAGCAATACATTGAATCGTTGGAAAAATTACCAGATATCATTGCACTGCAGGACGTAAATACGGAAGCCAAACTGAGACCACACAGCGCACATCAAACCAACTCATCCACTTGAATTCTGGTGCATAAGGATTGCACGGCTGTCACAATTGAACTGGAGTTAACCACTGAGGTGGAGCACACTTTTATTCAGCTCTTACCGTACGTACGTACTAGCAGAAGTGCGTATGTATTGAACATATATAGTCGACCGAAAAGCAGGGGTGCGTCCTTTGACGAGATTTTCCAAAAGGCCGCACAATTGGCAAAATCAGCCCCTCTTATCATAGTGGGGGATTTTAACGCGTAGAGCTTTTTGTGGGGTTATAGTAAGGAGGATATTAATGGCAGGAAACTCGCTGCGGCCATCTCAGACGTAGCTTTGACGATTCTTACTGACCCGCAGCATCCGACGAGGATTGGCAACAGTGTCTCGAGAGATACGTGCCCAGATCTCTCTTTGATTAAAGGAGCGAGAAATTATGAATGGCATAACACGCAGGAGACCATTGGGGAGTGCCCACTGCATTCTCAAGATCGGCCTGGACTACAATAAGCATCGAAAACCGAAAGGGCAGGCCAGGCTCACGGACTGGTCGTTGTTCCGAAAGGCGGAAGATGCTACGCTTACCGCGCCCATTGAAAAGTATGAGGAGTGGGCCGAGTCATTGCTTGGAGTAAGGGATCGCTTTACGCGTACGCTCCAGACCTCAGAAGAAGTTCCAGCTATCGACAACCACCTGGTATGCATATATGGGAGGCGAGAAGAGGTCTAACGCGGCGGTGGAAGAGGCAAAAGTATAACCGCAAGCTCAAAATCAAGATCGCGGAATTAACGTCGCAAGCGGAAGAGTATGCATGGACCTTGGCCAAGAACAATTGTTTGGCAAAATGTGACTCCTTGAAAGGCAGCCTCGGCACCAAGGCGGCGTGGCGTCCTCTTAGCTGTTTGATAGAGCCCACCAAGTCGCGTGGGGAGCAGCAACGTAATCTCAAGAGAGCCCTGCATGGCTTCGCGGGCATGGACGAGCAGCTGGTTGCAGCCCTCACAAGCAAATATATCTGTACGATGAAAGACAACGAGCCAGTGCGGCAGTATGAAGGTATGGAGAATCCGGACCTGGATCGGGAGTTTGAGGTCGAGGAAATACAGGCGGCGCTTATGGCCATGAGGCGGAGCACGGCACCAGGGAACGACAATGTGACGGTGGCATTGCTTGCCAATCTTAATCGGCAGACGCTCGTAAATCTCACGCAATACATCAACGAGTGCTGGAGAAGTGGAAAGCCACGCAGTGCGTGGAAGACGGCTGATGTAAGCTTCATACCCAAGCCTGGAAAGGAGGTGAACTTCAATAACCTGAGGCCAATCTCGCTTACATCGTGCGCAGGAAAGCTTATGGAGAAGGCGGTGCAACTGCGCCTGTCGACGTATATAGAAGACCAAGACTTCTGCCGCACACGATGTTCGGGTTTCGGGCACACTTGTCAACCCAGGACGTATTACTACAATTGAAGATGGAAGTGATCGATCCCCGCGCAAGCGAAGCGGTAAGGCCATACTGGCGCTGCATCTTAAGGGGGCTTTCGACAACGTGAAACGACTCCAAGATTCTTGAAAATCTACAGGGTACTCATTGCGGAAAGCGTACCTTTTATTACATCAAGGACTTCTTGCAAGATAGGCAAGCCCACATCATGATTGGTGACACGAGGTCCCAGCCGATACTCATGGGCACCAGGGGTACGCCTGAGGGAGCAGTCCTTTCTCCACTGCTCTTCAACGTTGCCCTCATGCACCTGCCGGAAAAACTGGATGCCGTAAAGGGAATTCGTCAAGCCCTTTACGCGGACGATATAACCATATGGACAACGGAGGGCAGCTTGGGACAGATGGAGGGGATCCTCCAGGAGGCTCCCACCACAGTTGAAAACTATGCAGCGGAATGCGGACTGCGCTGTTCCCCGGACAAGTCGGAGCTCCTCGTCTTGCGCCGGAAGGGGGATACTGCGTCGCTGGAAATCTCGGTCCACGACACACCTACTCCCGAGGTGGAGACACTACGTATTTTGGGGCTGCTCATTAACAACAAGGGTGTGAACGCAGCCGCAATCACTAAGCTCCGAACGGTCGTGTGAGCAAGTCATCCGTATGATATCTCGGATCACAACCAAGAAGAGGGGTATGAAAGAAAAGCACACCCTTAGGCTAGTGCAGGCGGTTATCCTCTGCCGAATAGTGTACGTGGCCCCGTGCCTTCGGATAAGGAAGAGCGATCTAAACCACATGGACGTTATCATTCGAACGGCTTATAAAAAGGCGCTCGGTCTGCCCATGAAAGCATCTACGGAGCGTCTGCTACAACTTGGAATACACAATACGGCTGATGAATTGATTAGCGCCCATCATACAAGCCAGGTAATGCGATTAGCCACAACCAAGACGGGCCGCAGGGTCTTGGAGGATTTGAGCATCTGCTTTCCGCAACAAGTGGCTGGACGACAAGATATTCCTCGGGAGTGGCGGAACAAATTCCTCACGCTTCCTCTTCCTAAAAACATGCACCCGGAGCATCATCAGGCCAGAAGAGTGGCAAGGAGCAAGATGATGAACAAGTGCTATTCCAGAACAGAAGGGGCCTTCTTCGTGGACGCAGCGGGTCCTGAAGGGGATATCGACAATCTCAGTGGTGCACCAAATGCAGGTTGTAGACGGGCTTTCAGTTCGTGACAGGGAAACCTTGGCTGTGGAGGAAGTGGCGATAGCCTTAGCCGCGACACACTCCGCGTCATTATTACAGATTCGCAGGCGGCTTATCGAAACTATATGCGTGGTAGGATCACGCCGATGGCATGCAAAATTCTTAGTCAAGCTAAGACTCGCGCTGCACCTAAGCAGCTGATATGGGTACCAGGTCACGAGGGGGTTGAGGGAAACGAGCGTGCACATGCTTCTGCCCGAGCCTTTCTTCCTCGGGATCCTTCTACGTCCTCCTTTGCTGACTTTGTCTCCCCCTCTCCGTTAACAACATACTCAGAGATACTACAACATCTGCGCCTTGAGAGGCACACACTGCCGGGGCCCGGTAGGGGTCTTAATATATCAGAAGAGTGTCACCTCCGTCGCCTACAAACTATGTCATTTAATAATCCATCTAGGCTTCACGCCATAGAGCCCGAGATTTTTTTGGCGCAGTGCAAATTTTGTGGTCAAAAAGCAGACTTATACTATATGGTATGGGCTTGTCAGAAAAATAGCAATATTTCCATAATAAATCAGCCAACGTGGAAGGACTGGGAGGTGGCCCTCTCTAGCTCGGACCTCGAGGAGCAACGAGCCCTCATCGAAAGAGCACGGGCAGCGGCTTTTGCAAACAGTGTCCCGGACTAGGGATCGACCTGACCATATCTTCCCGTAACCCAAGGTTTACTTTCTTATTTTCAATAAAATTTTATCATCATTAGAGGAAGCGTGGGTTTAACGTACGTAATGTTTACGGACGCTAAGAAATACCGTTGTCAAACATGGCGGCACCACTGGCTCCCGCTTCAGCATGAATTCCGTGATGGTTGCAATCCCACTGGCGTAGATCACAAGTAACTATGGAAATGAGCTTTCGCTTTCTCTAAACTCAACTGAAACGTTAGTGTTGAGCGCATAGCACGCCCATTTTCTGAGATCGTTCGGCGATTCCGGCGACCGTAGGCCTAACGCGACACGTCCGCATACGTTGCCACATAGCAACACCATACTGGCGGAGGCTGGGGATCGCGTTGATTGCGCCCTTCGTCTGAATCGCATCTCGTCTCGCGCTGCGCGCCTGCCTAGGGCGCGTTTGTAGGGCATTTTTCCGCTGCCTGACAGTAAGCGCTTGCGTGGCTCAGTGGTAGAGTATCTGACTCCCACGCAGCGGGGCGCGCGTTAGATCCCGGCGGGAACCGGGTATTTTTTCGCATT
>NC_051154.1:277081714-277135816 GCF_013339745.2 Dermacentor silvarum | reverse complement strand
TCCCTGTAAATGCAAACTCTAAAGCCACGTTCAATCTTTCATGCCATGGGCCAAACTACGTACGCGCTTAAAAAATTAAATTCGGATGTTTACAACTCGAAACCACGATATTAATTAAGTGAGGTTTTATGGCGCAAAAGCAACTAAGGCTATGGCACAAGTTCAAAACATATAACTTCATGAAAGTGCTTCAAGCAACAAAGATCATTACTTTAAAGCTTGTTTAAGAAACCTGTTTTATCTAAAAACTTAAAACATCGTCTAGAGAGGCAATTGCGTTGTGATTACGAGGCACGCCGTAGTGGGCCACTCCTGATTAATTTCTGGCGCCTGAGGTTCTTTACACGGGCGTTCTTGCATTTCGCCCCCATCAACATGAGGTCGCCGCGGCCGGATTTCGATCCTCGACCTTACGTACACGCTTTCATAAATTACGCTGCTAGCACTTTGCACGACTGCATGGCAAAGTTCTTTCAAAGGTCGTAAATAACCGGCACAGCTTATACTTTCACAGTGCATAACTCACAACTCTTGACCCATTTCCAGGCAAAAAAAAAAAAATGGGCGCCATCTTTAGCACTCCAAAGATAGTGGACAATATGCGCGTTTGGTGCATGGTTCCTAAATGAAATAATTATTTTGCGATAGCAATTATATGGACACTTCAACCAGACTTCTGCCGTCGGCGTCGCCGTTGCCGTCGCCGTGAGGTTCGTATAGATTCCACGGGCGATAAAATCTTCGCCGTGCGCCATATGCGCGAGCGAAAGCGCGCGGGAGACGTGCGCTATCACGGAGGGCGAACGCATGGCGGAAAGCAAACGCGACCGTCGCGCGAAAGGCCGTGGGGGTATGGGAGGGAGGGAGGCGGAGCGGCGCTGTGCTCCGGCACCAGGGCGCATCTTGCCACACTCAATCTCCCGCTAAAGCAAGAAACGGGAAGAGGGGGGGAGGGGGCAGCTTTTCTTCTGCCAACATCATCTCCGCTGCCCTTTGCCCGGCGGTGCCGGTCGCCCGCACCGTCTCTTATCTCCACACGGCTCTGACCTTTGTATGCGCTGTGCATTCGCCGCTCAGTTTCCGTTCAAGCGATAGACCGCGCAAACCTGCGCTTGCCCAGCGTTTTGACAGTTGTTGGCTGCGGTCATTCAGTGTGATCTATTCATGTTTGTGCGCGCTGACACCACGATTTCTAATTCAGTTAGTAAGCCAATGTGTCCAAGTTTATGCAGCCGATAAAACTACTATCCCTACTCCGAATAGCTCTTTACTAATTTGCTATCGCAAACATTTTTTTATTGTTTAAAATTATGGCAATAATAATTACAAAAAATTATAAATAAATTTCCGCAGAACCTCCTCAGAGTTGCCTATGTATGCGTAAGCATTGTTCCACTTGCCCATCTCTACACGCACCCGGTGTCATTATCGATGTTCGGAAATCATTGATATTGGTACTGATTATCATTGATAGTGATAATCAATGTTATCCAACTGATCCGGCCAGTATTACAACAGCACGTCGGCTACACGAACTGCTGATGAGTGGTGCAAGGTGTATTTCAGACGAAAGCAAACTACTGCAAGTTGCGGCGCCAGGGGCGCAAATGACGTTGCGATCATTATAATCCGTTACGGCTCTTTACCGCCTTATCCATCAGCGTGAACCATTATGAGCCGTGACCAACGGTAGTCGCGCGTGCAGCTGCGTGTGGCGCGACCGGCGTGGGCCCTATCTTGAAAGCGATCTGCGAAGCACACAGAAAGCGCCGAATGCTCATATATTCGTATGCGCTGTGTCTCGATTTATTTGCGTTGAAGCGAGCGGCGGCCGCGTTTTGCGCAGCCGCGCGGGGCCTGTCTACAACAATATCTGCGATGGGAACAGAGTACGCCGAGTGCGGATAGCTTCTTCCGCGCTGTTTTCTCGCCGCTTACTATGCTTTGAAAGCGAATGGTCTTACATGACAGACGGGCGGACCGGTTCCTAGATGCGTAGGCATAGGAATGCTTAAGCATTTAATGGCTGACATCCTGCAACACACCCAAAACAATTCGTCTCCGGCATTACTGCTCAAAGCCAAGATATCTCATTGAAACTGTGATATTACATTTATGTACTGCAAAATCTAGGTGGTAATTGGTCATCAGATTTAGATTTGTCTCTTCACACAATGTACAGCCTCCCGATTTTTAGCTATATCGCAGAAAACACTATAATATGGTCGTACATGGTCCTGAAGGGAACATCGCATTAGATGACTCTTGCACAGGAGAATGCAGTGCACTGAAGATTACTTCTTCCGCTCTCTCTGATTATCGCCGCTTAACGGCGTTAAAATGATGCCTGATGGACGCTCGCGCGACATAGCTAAAAAGGCGGAAGGCTGTGCGTTACTGAAGAAGGTAACTGCGTTCTTGGTCGTCTACGTTGTAACCTTTATCTAACATTTCTTACGTAAGACTACTCGCCTATCAGACATTAATCAGCCCAAACCTTGAATGTGGTGCTTTGGATCCTGTAACCAATGTAACCTAAGAACACGATAGAATCTACACAACAACGTGTACCTCAATTAACTTTCTCAAATATTCATGTCACTCAAATATCAGACAACTAAAGCCACTTGCTACCTTACAAGCCTTTCATTACGCCGCAGAATAGCTCTTCAGTGCTTGTTCTTCAAGCGTTATCACGCGTCACTCATACTCCTATCATAAAGCCAGCTGCGCATAATCAGATCGCATCAAGGGCGGGAGGGGGAAATAAACTTTA
This sequence comes from Dermacentor silvarum, assembly GCF_013339745.2. Classification (NCBI taxonomy): domain Eukaryota; kingdom Metazoa; phylum Arthropoda; class Arachnida; order Ixodida; family Ixodidae; genus Dermacentor; species Dermacentor silvarum. The sequence goes on along the minus strand of NC_051154.1, from coordinate 277,133,040 downwards.
TTATATAGAGAGGGGAGAGGAATGAAGCCCAGGCTGGGCAGGGGACTAGGTCGGGGCCCAGGGAGCCTCAACACTAGCCGACCACTCGGCCAGCCTGGTTGGATTTAAATGACCAGTCTGTCGACCACAGTGTTGATTCCCACACCTCCGTGATCGAGCTTACATCGTGAGCTCTCTAGAGGCGGATTGCTGTGGCATCCCCATATAATGTGGTCCTGCTCGCCTGTGCCAGGACACAATATGTGCATTTTGATACATTATCATTTTAGATGCGAGCATCTTATGCTCGGGGCAGTGTCCGTTCTGCGGCGTCCGCACCCATACCGCGCATGCGCAACTCTCCCTCATTCTCCTCTCCTACGCCGGTGTGCGCTCTCCTCCTCTCCGCCACGGTGTGGCGCAGCAAATTCTTGCATATATATCTCCCTCTCTCTCTAAGGGTACGCCGTAGCGGCGCAAGTGTCGCGGCCACGACCTACTGAACTCCAGACCTGCACAGATCTCCCTGCTCCAGCACGCTTGGTCTAGTTCACCCCTTTTGCCGCTAGGGATAGAACGTACGATCAGAGTGGCGCTAGCTATAACCTTTTCGCTGTCGTCTGCTTCTGCGATCTGTTCCAGCACTCGTGCCGCTACTTCGGCATCCACAGCTCGTTTACACTGTCTGTAAATGCATAAATTCAGGAAAAAAAAATAAAACAAAATTGCGAATGATTTCTTCTCATTTCAATCTCGAGATACAGTAGGAAGAGTGGTGCAAGAAAGGAAAACAACGAGTACAGCCGGCAGACATAACATATCCTCCCGTTGCCTTCGCAGTAGGGGTGAAAATTTATTACCAGAAGATTCATAGGATAAAATATAGTACAATGGAGTAATAATGAATACATAATAAAGACTTGATATATTGATATGAACAAGGAAATTTAAACGAATCACGCAGACGATATGTATACGCAGACCACACCAAACTGCGTGAATCTGCAGACGCTGCAGAAGGCATGTAACATCAGCCTCGGCTACATGCAGCTTGCTTAAGTTAATTACAGATGGTTAACGTAAACGATCACATTATGGTATACTTCTGTGTGCCATCATGTAAATGAGAACAAAGTAAGGACTCTATATCTATAGCATCAGTTTTCACAGTTTCCATAAAAGCTTTGCGATGCTATTTGACGGGCCGAACAAACATGTAAACAATCACTCGATCATTTAAATTTTTTTTTCTTGTTTGGAGCGGCGCGAAATTTCCGCATAATGGCAAACCTAGAAAAATTCGTGTGCTATTTTACGCGTCTTTACATAGCACTGCCATGAGTACACTTAAACAATTTTGACATACTAGCTGTTGTCTTCGCAAGAAATTGTCACATATGCTAGCAGTTCGCCACAGAAGAGCAGGCGCACACATTCGAACGCCGCCCAACCGCCCGCCGAGTCAGACGAACAGGTTATAAAGCGCCACCTATGGCCACCAGTTGAACGAAAGTGGGTGCAACGGCTCCCATAGAAGCCGGATATCTGTGCAGGTCTGGAGTTCCAGTAGGTCGTGGTCGCGGCGCAGTATAAAGCGTGCGTTCGCTGTGCTTCCGTAATTCTCTGTCTGTGCAACGATGTGCAAAACGCCATGAACAACGTCAACGTCGGCGCTAGTTGCAGGGCAGCGCCACAGCCGCAGAGCAGAGGAAGGCTCGAGAAGCCGAACGTAAACGTCAGCATCAGCAAGCGGACCCCGAACTTCGGGCCAGGGAAGCCGAACGTAACGTCAGCGTCGGCAGGAAACTTCTACGGAAGCAACACGGGCTCGGCACGCGAAGTGGAAACGTAAGCGTTATCAAGCCGACCCCGAACTCCGGACTCGGAAAGTCGAAGCGCAACGGAGCGTCGAGCCGCAGCTCCCGATCCCGAAGCGACGAGGCAACGCGAGTCTGCGGCCAGAGCAGCAAGACTTCGAGGCCATACAACGCCCGGTCTTCGACGGTGCTGACACGCGGTTCAAGCGCGACTTCCTCGATCGGAGCTTCGGGCACAGCTGCAACGTGTGCGACGGCTTTGTTCGACACAACCTTTGCGATGCATTTCCCAAGATCACAAGCAACCCACCACCACAGGGAACGTGCATAGACCTCGTCTTCGCAAATTTCAACTCGACCCTCTGTAGCAAGACCCATTGACGCTGCACTTCACCGACCACAAAGCCATCGTCTTCAAGATACCGCGCGCACCGACGCTAGGAATCACGTACGATCTCTAAATAAGACGCAACAACCCCGTACAAACGTCTCCTTCTCTTCTCAATACATTCTCTCCTCTAACTTCATTGGGTTGTGTTGCCAAGTGAAACGAAACGAAACTAGATGCGCACCCCCCGCGATGCTTTCGCATCCCACCATGGCCGGTAGGGTGAGATGATGTGATTTTTTTAAGATGGCAGCTAGGCGCGCGTGGCTTAAAACGCTATCAGTTTGCCGCCGCCTGAGAGTTGTGGCAGGCGGCACGTGTAAGAGAGTCGTGCGGTGGCTGATGAGTCGACGTTCTTCTCTGTAAATGTTCAGCCGATCACCGTAACTTAGGACTGCCCTTTGGGAGTCCGGTACATGAGGCTGGCCCCCATCTGGTTATTTCTCGGGCAGCAAGGTGGCCGCATCGCTTCCCGGATTTCCCGTGTGGCCAGGCACCAGACGAGCTTGATCTCTTGTTGTGTATAGTAGTTTGTATATTTTGGGCTGTTGGTCTGACAGACCCCGACATATAAATTTTAATGCGCGGACATGCAGTCGGATAAGACGAACCGAGTTCCCTCGATGTCGTTCCTCGAGCAATCGCCGCTTTCTCCCTTCCGTGATTGAGTTTGCTAGAATCTTCACTGACTGAATCGTTCGACCGAGGAAGTCAGCCGCAGCTGTAGCGTATGTCTGGCCTGCCTCGTGAGTAGCATCACCGTAGCGGCAGGTTTCTCATGCAGTCCTTTCAGTAGTGAGGACGCGCGTGCTTTTCGTCTTGCGGTGTTGTGGCTTCCCATATTTTAAGGTAGGGGCGGGATTTTTATTTTACCCCTGATGTGACTGGGGATCATGATTCTCTCGGTCAGGCCCTGCACCGGACCGGCTGTAAGTTCATGCTTTTAAGGGCCCGTTGTCCTTGCTATGTGCAGGAGAGGCGCCATAGCTCCGCGCTCTCTGCGCTTCGATGATCTCTTCTACTGTCTTGTGGACTTCCAGCTGCCATAACTGGTCATTGCTGGCCCAGCTCGGTATCCCTAGAGTAGCTCTGTAGGCTGATCTTATCATGCTGTTGATTTTGCTTAGGTCGGTCTTTCTAAGGTATAAGAATGGGCATGTATAGGCCATTCTACCAAATGAAGAAGGCTTCAGCCAGCCTGTTGGCGTCCTCCTCCTTGAGGCCTAATTTTGTTCCAGTCACTCTTTTAGTAGCGCGTAGACTGGCGAGTTGTGGTCTGTAGTGGTTTTTGTTTCTAATTCACTAGTTCATAGGCGTATCTACCGGGGGTAGGGGGCAGGGGGGCACTTGCCTCCCACGCGCGAGATTCGCCATACGTACACGCTTGCATTGCGCAGAAGTCCTGGCGCTGAACAGTTCCCGCAGTTACAAATTACCGCCTAACCATACTTGACAAACAAAACAATCGGCTTGATATATTTAACATTCGGGCGAGGGGAGAGGTCCGGAAAAGTATTTTAATCAGCTGCGCCCAACGATGGCTGTGCCTTACTGCATGAAATGGTTGGATATGAAATGATGGAACCATTAATCTCCGTCCAGAAATAGTCTACGTAGTGTTGCAGTATAAATAAATATATCTTATAACCATCAATAATCTAATCAAACCACTTACAGGTGTAACTGCCGAATTTATTTGTGTAATCCCGACTTATCGTATATTTATTAATTATAATTTATTTATTTTTTATTTATTTATTATTTATTTATTATTTATTATTTATTTATTCATGATACCTCAAAGGTCCCAGACGGGACATTACATGAGGGGTGGGCACGTAGAAATATGACGGGAAGGTTAGGTGGCGTGACTGAAAGATGGCCTTCAATATCATTTTGAACCGGAAATGTCGGTGATGAGGGCGATGCCAAAGGAAGGGTATTCCATTCTCGGGCTGTGTGCAGAAAAAAAAAAGAACGCTGATACGTGGTGGAATGGGCGCGTGGTAGATACACAGCATGGATGCGTATGGCGGGAGAAACGATGCGCTGGAGTCATGATTGGTTACCTGTGCCAGCGAATGAAAGAACCTAAAATATTAAAAGACGAGCACTTTTGCTGCGGGAGGTGAGCGAGAGAAGACACACCGGTATTTTAAGGCTGAGACACTTGTATATAGGAGTAGTCAGAACAATGAACCATTCAAGCGAATTAATCATATTAACCTGGTGGTTGTCATAGATCGCACTGTTATATTCCGGTTTACAACGGATCAGATTTTACATGGAAGTTCATTTATTCATGATACCTCAAAGTCCCAGAACGGGACATTACATGAGGGTCTGCGAGGAGGTATGTTCGTGAAAGTGACCTCGGTCGAACGTGCAGAGCCATTTCAGTGCCAATAAACACTTAACTGAATTTATTCTAAAGGCCTGTATCACTTCTGCTTTTATCGATTTCATTTTCAGGCGGTTTCTGAATAAGGGTTACCCTACTACTTGTTTCCCGGCAGAAGCAAGAACAGCAGATATTTTATATTTTGAAGAAACGAACACCACCTTACTGTGATGTGTTCGGAAAATTTGAACTGAGGTGGTTGCTTACGTACTCGAAAAACCGCTACTGAATACTCTCTTTCCCCCAGTTTTTATGCTTTATACACGGCATTTAGTTGTTGATCCCGGTATCCTCAGTAAACTGTGCGGGACACGGTGTTAATATTTATTCGAAGTACGAAACAATATCCCGAGTGACGAACGATAAATGTTTTTTCTGTGTAGGTTCATTGCAAGCCTTTGTAGAAAGTTACATATTCAAGTGTTCCAAGGTGCCATACAGCCGCTTTCCCCGACTCCTAAAACAATTGCATGAGATATGTACTTGAATTTCCACGAAAACAGGGAGAATTTTAAGCGCAGTGCGTTGCGAAAATGTCACTTTTCTTGTTTAAATGCAAGTGTTGCAGATAATTACTAAACCCTTGTTTTCCCATTTGTTCCCGTATACACCATACGGGATGCGTATAGGTTGCTTCTCCGGTGTCCTCAGTGAGCTAAACAACGGGAAGAGAATTCCATAGCTCAATTGTACGTGGGAAAAAACTGTATTTGAATGTGTTAGTACGAACAAAGATAGGTGATATGTTCAAGGCGTGGGACATCTTGTTTATATCTGGGGATAATGAAATTTTCTGACGAAGATGTGTATTGATGAATTACTGTTTTATTGCGATAGCAATTATATGGACACGTCAACCGGATTTCTGCCGTCGCCGTGGTCGTCGCCGTCGCCGTGAGGTTCCCTATAGATAAGATCTTCGCCGCGCGCCGTATGCCCGAGCGAAAGCATGCGGGGACGCGCGCTATCACGGAGAGCGAACGCACTCAATCACCCACGCGCTAGCAAAGAAGCGGGAAGCCAGCGCCGGAGGGAGCGATAGGGCGGGGGGGGGGGGCACACTTCTACTTTGCCAACAACCGCGCTCGTCGCTCGCCCGCACAGTCTCATATCTCCACAAGGCTCTGACCTTTATGCGCGGTGCATTCGCCGCTCAGTTTCCGTTGAAGCGATAGACCGCACGTACCTTCGCCCGCTGCGGCGTATGCGCTCGCTGCCAGTGTTTTGACAGTCGTTGTCAGCAGTCATTCAGTGTGATCTATTCATGTTTGTTTGTGCGCGATCACACCACGCTTGTTCATTCAGTTAGTAATAGTAAGTAAGTTAGTTGGGCCGGATTTTCCAACGCACGCTACACATGCAATGCTGCCAGGATCGGCAGTGCAGCACTACAGGTGTGTCCCTTCGCACGCGCTGCCCACGGGAAGCGCTTCTCATCAACACCACCGTTTCACACGCGCCTTCTCGTGGTCATCGAGTCTCTCTTCATATCGGTCTACTTACGCCGCAGCACACCTGCTTACTTAATCAGCTCATGTTCACTACAATTCATATTGCTACCAAAGTCGCTCACCTTACTTCGTATGACATTGCTGTGTTGCTATCGCATTCATTGCTTCGCCCTCACGGCGAAACTGTGACATTTTTTTAATGTTTCCAGCAAGAAGTGCTTCAAAGCATTACACGGGGACAAGGTTTAAAACGGAACACCAATATACGGGCAACTTTTCAAATTATGCGATGTAATTACAGGAAACTGAAACATTTAGTGCAGCTGTTCGAAAAAAAAACTGCTTCACTAAAAATTGGGTTGTAATTCACCGAGTTCGCACACCTCTGCCGTCTTTTCCTCTTTAGTATTGAGAGTAATTTATGTTGATTGTATACCGTTCTGTAACCTCGACAGTACTACTACCTTAACTAGCGAAACATTTATGCTGTAGACACCAAGTAAAATTTTTAATTAGTAAAATTGACTGGAACAATTGTGCGTTTATTGTGTGTGTGTGTGTGAGCTGCACTGCTGGTAATGGGTTGGATCAGGGACCTCTGAGCACTCAATGCCATTTGCCCCTGCATCACATATAGATTTCATAGCGACAAGAAATAAATGCAAATTCAAATAATTTTTCGGGCCTCGATGGTTCACCGTGTGTTATGGAGAAATAGGGCCATTGTTACAAATAAAAATACCTGACAGATGCATTTCCAGGCTTTTTCACGTATTATGCTAGTAATTCTATATATATGGAGAGAGAGAGAGAGATTCAGATCTGCGGTTTGCCCCCCCCCCCCCCCACACACACACACGAGAAATAGTACGCCTGTGTAGATGAATGAGTCAAGCCCAGCGCTAGCCCACGGGTGACACAAACAACGGCTCGCAAAATAATTTTCACTAGATGAAGTGATGCGTAAATTGTACATTTTATGAAAAGCGACTTCCATGGTCAAGCGTTAAACACCAACAAGAGTTCCGATACTTGTCGAACTCAGCTGCAGTGCACGGCTACATACTGTGCCAAGGAGCTTTATTTAGAACCTCCTTGTACGGTGCACAAAGGACCGGCTGAGCTGTGCTGGCATCGCAACCGACAGCACCGCGAATATCAACGTATTGTTTCATTTGTGTGAAATATTGAGAGGAGATGGTTAATTGGCAACAACGGGAACGAAATATTGCGGCTGGTGACCGTCGGTGGCTCGCCGCGCAGCGCCCTGAGCTTCGAAGTGAACTGCAAAAGGCCTAGCGACGATGTCGGCGCCGCCGAGCGATCAACGGTGGTCAAGGCTGCCGGCCACTCTTCTGTCGTTGATAGACCAAGTCGCCGTGTGGCCACCGCTGAAATTAAGGACCCATCCTTTGCCGTTCGCGAGCAAAACAGCCATCGAATGGCGCCCCGCGAACAGCAAACGGCGTGCGGCGAGCTACCGTGCCCAACGATGGACGCACCATGTACACCGCGAGCCGACTCGCACGCGTACCCCTTTTTACGTAGCGGTTTACGGACGCCGCCGCAGAGCAGCCGGTTTTTCATTTCTGTACAACATTAGGCACGGAAATTTTGTAGCGATCTGAACATTTGTAAACGCCAGCGGTCGTTTTTTGAAGCACCATCCGTCCGCGACAGTTGAGAAGCAAGAGTTCTGGCGGGGCTGATAGGGCATCGTAACCGTGCTAATAATTAGTGATCGCGAATTGAAATGCGTGTATATGTTGTGCTTTTATAATAACAGGTAAGTGTGCTGTTTATGTGCCTACTCGCTCACTGTATTGTAACAAGCATTATGCCTAGATTTACTGCTTATTTACGTAGAAAATAGACGCTCTCACTGGCACCATGTTGGTGGTCGAGAAACACTGTGGCGATATTTAGCATAGCAGGTTTGTGTGAGCAATAATAATGCAATGAATGACGGAAGGAAGGATGTGCACTTGGGCTTGTGTTATTCGATTAAGAACGTGTAACGTTGCGTGCACAACATCGGCATTAGATCATATGTAAAACCGCGTTCCCTGTTTTGTCGATGTTATTTGCGCGCAATGCTACACGTTCTTCAGGGGGTATTTTTCAGGTGGCGGCGTGCAGCTTTCAAAAGGGCCATCGAAAGGAGGATGGGGGAGAAGCAACGAAGCGGCAGCCATTACCAGCACCGGCGCATTGTTCTGCCCACGACCTACTGGAACTTCAGACCTGCTTCTATGGGAGCCGCTTGCGGCCACTCTTGTTAAACCGGTGGCCATAGGTGACGCTTTTATAACGTGTTCGTCTGCTACTCGCCGGGCGGCTGGGCCGCGTTCGAATGTGTGCGCCTGCTCTTCTGTGGCGGACGGCTAGCATATGCGAAGACAACAGCTAGTATGTCAAAATTGTTTAAGTGTACTCATTGCAGTGCTATGTAATAACGTATAAAATAGTGCACGAATTCTTTCTAGGTCACGGCCGCTGGATAAAAAAAAAACTTGTCGCAGTTTCACCTGAAAGGCGAAGCATCAATTGCGATAGCAAATTTGAAGAGAGCTATACGGAGTAATGATAGCAGCTTTATGAGCTGTATAAACTTAGACATGCAGCATCACCGGCAACACGCAAAACTGTTGTCGACGCCGTCGGCGTTTTGCCCGCGTTCGCTCAAAATGCGTGCGGCGTTGGTGACTGTCGCCGGGGCCTCTGATATAAATAGGCACTTGGTGCCGCAGCTAAACGTCGCCTCCCTTCCCTCCCCCTCCCCCCACCCCCACGGTCTTTCGCGCGTCGGAAGAAGGCAAGTTTGCTCTACATATATGGTGATTGTAGAGGAGGAAAGACACCTACTTCTGCAGCCCTTAAGGAAGCACAGCGCAGTACGTCTGTGCAGGCAAAAAATGAGGGAAGGTCGACTGAGCCCGGGTAACGTGGACGATAACACCATGTGACGCATGCCCCGTCTCCACGTAACGGCTGCATTCGATGTCCTTATTTGGTGGCGCTCCATAGTCGTCACGCGCCTCAACGTAGCGGGCGCTTTCGATATCTCCTTATTTGGTGCCATTTCATCCGAGTCGCCCTCCCTCGCATCCACGTACGGGTTTGTGTAAATAGCGCAACAATTTCCACTTATCAGTAGATTTCGCCATGGCAATGCCACGCGTGGACCCCGGTGTGCTGGAGATTGCGGACATCCTCAGAGACCCTGCCGCGGAAGAGGCCTTTCTGCGTGGTGTCGGGCTGGTGCCGACGCCGACAGTTCGACCTCAGAGTACCGGAACCCGTCAAGGCCGTCCACCGATGTCTGACTACTGGGGCGTCTGCAAAGATCTTGGCTTCAATCCCAGCAAGCCAGGATGCGACGGAGAAGTCGTCACATACCACCGCCGGTGCGTAAAAGGTATCAGACCAAGCTTTAGTGCAATAGCTGCAGAAAGGAGGTTTCTCAGCTGCGAGGTACCGATGCGCTGCACGGGCAGCAAGGTCGGGGCTCATTTTTTGCCTGCACCGACGTACTAGGGCGTCCGAACGTGAAACTCTCAAGAAGAGAGATAATCTGGCTGACGTACGCCTTGGCGAATGGGCTCTCGTCGAGGAGCACGAAAAAGCTGGTGCAGAATGTTTTCAAAATGAGCAATAGCACCCGCACCGACTGGCGAAATTATATTAGGGAGGTGGCGCTGGCAGAGCTTCTAGAACAGCCGCCGATGGGAGGTGTAGGCCAGGTGGTTCAGATCGATGAGTGCCTAATGAGAGGCAAACGCAAATCGAACCGAGGTCGCCTACTTGCTGGTGACAACGTTCCTCCCAGGCGCCAAAATAACTACGGCGGTGTATCGGACCAAGGCCCTTGGATTTTTGGCATGATATGCGTGCAAACGAAGGAGCTGAGGCTGTTCGAGGTAGACAAGAGAGACGCTGGCTACCCTCGGCCCCCTCATCGCCAAAAATGTCCTCCGAGGCACCACAGTTTACAGCGACGAATGGGCTGCGCATCAATGCATACCCAGCCTTGTGGACGCCAATGGAGTGCCACTGAACAGTGGACTGGCACACCGTCAACCATAGCGTCAACTTTGTGGACCCATTAACAGGGGCCAACACCCAACGCATAGACAGCGAGTGGCAGAAGGCAAAGCGCCGACTCGTTCGGAACAGGCAGCGGAACGTCGCCGGCCCTGCTGCACTCGCACCTTGCCTGGATGTGGTGGATGTCGCTCAACGGGCTACCGGGGATCACAGACTGCTTCCTTCGGCTGATGGAGGCAATCGCCCGCCGGTACCCCCTCTAAGACGACCTCGAGCAACTGCCTGACAGCCCTTGCCGTCGAACGTCCACCGGCTTTCTCAATTTTTTTCCCCGAAAAGGCTCTTTTCAGAGCCACTCCAATGATGCATCGGCAGAGTTAGTAAATTTCACGCTGTTCCTGCTGTGACCCACTCCAGTCGAGAAATACCTCGGTTGCACTTGCAGTGTTCAGTGCAGCACCCAAGCGCATTCACTGCATATTTAAGAAATTTATGCAGCTGTGACGACTGAAAGCACTGCAAGAACAATTTACTCTTGTGGTAGTAACACTACCAAACTGTGTGAGTTGGTTAAAGGGCGCTTAAAATAGAGGACAAAATAAAAGAAGGGAGACGGGACACATGCGTCGACTACAACTGAGATACTTACTAGAAAAACGGAAGGTACATAATCAGCATAGAAAGACAATGTGAATGCAGCACCCGGATATCCCACTTCACTGCCTCTACTTTAAGTGTTAGATGAAATATGGCGAAAGCAACCAAAACCATATATTTATGTCCGCTAACAGTTTAATCTCGCTGTCACGTACAATACACAGGCACGGCTGACGCACAAATTCGTACTTCCTGCAGCGGGTAAAATTTCTGTCGATTTAAATACATTAATGTGTTCCTCAGACCGATTCTGTGCATTGCTGGCCCAATGCGAGGTCATAGTTGCAGTTGTCAATAGATAGTTTCTAAAATAACGTTAATTTTGCGACGCTGTTGTATGAATAGGCGCGTGTGCTTGTCTGTGTCCGTGCCATGCGGGAGAATCGTCTATATTCATAGCAGATATGCATGCCAGCAATATTATCTCGGGTAATGGAATTATCTATAGGTTCGAACAACATTTACTGGGACACGTCCAGCAAATTTGCAAGAAAAGGCTCCGAACTAGATCTCATTTCCAGTCGAACTCCGTCCTTTCTTTCATTTTTTAAATTTTTTTCAGGAACTTCTATGTTTGCTTGTTTTTCCAGGCAACGTGGAGAAACACAACGAATAAAACGTTCCTTGCTTCAAATAGATCCAGGTGTCAGCTTCTAACTTTCTTTCCAACCCCCACCATCTAACTTCCGGTGCCGTCTCACACCGAGGTCTGTAAAATGGTTCCAGCATCAGCCAGCTCACTTTCGCTTCGTCGCGCTCACCAGAGCAATTAACTTGGCTAAATGGATCATTAGAGCGAGCGTAAACTGAAAGACGTGCCAAAGCCGGCGCCCACAGAGAGGGCAAATTGCAAGTCCCTTTATTTAGAAAGAAATCTATTCACATGGCCAGTATGAATCACCGCCAACTAGCCCGAGGCGTTTTTAGTTTGATTCTAAAGTAAAAAGAAAAAAACGCGAAGGCCGGCCGAAACATCAGGAAACGGATTCTTGATAACTGTTCCTCCCTCTCCACGTCAACCCATTTCTTCTCCGAACCGACAGCACAGCTTATCGTAAGAACGCATAGCTCTCTGCAGCGGAGATCCTCCCTCCCCCGCAATCCGACTCCTCTTTGTGTGCTGCGACGCTGAGGCAGAGAAGGAAATTAGAGAGGGTGATCGCAGTTTTCATTCGATTGTCTGTTAGCTGTCATGCCATAAGATCACGCGTTTCTGCAACCAATCACGATTTCTTTCGTGGCCGTTGGAGCACTTGAACATCGGCGGCGAGCCCTGAGCCTCGGTTTAACGCCGTTGTTATGGGTTGCGCCATGTCGGATTTCGCGGTACCCCCCCCCCCCCTGGCGAAAAAAAAACAAAAAAAACAGAAGGCTGTTTGTCTCCTGTGTGCCATCTTCCTCGGAGCGTTGCTTCCTAGTGAACCGTCTGAAACGCACTATGCGAAGCACCATGAAGTTAGCATGTGCATTTCCTGTAGATCTGCGAATTGTATTTGTCGCTATGTGCGCCTTATCGTGCACCATGGTGAAAGGTCTACCAAAATTCCTGCCTTTGTGTGTTTGTGTAGGCTGGAAGTTCACGCATCTGAAGCTGCTGTTCTTCTTTCATTGGGGAATCAGTGGGTAGTGGTGGTGGTGAAAAAGTTTATTAGGCCATAGGAGAGACAGCAGGTATGCTTGGACCAGCCTGCAAGGGACTGGTCCTTACAAATACTAGGTGTCCCTAGTTTGGGACCCCAGTGGTGGTAGCCGCTGCCCGGGCGCGCCCGACTAAGGCTTGTTGGGCCTGTGAGTCGTCACAGCCGAGCAGGGTCGCCTCCCAGTCCTCCCGGGTTAAGTTGGGGATGGGGATAATGGCTGGGTTGGAGGGGCTGGCCCACGCCATGTGATAGGCGTCTGAAGACACCGCACTACAGTGTTGACACTTGCCGCTATAGGAGGGTCAAAATGTTATACAACTGCCGGGCACAGCAAAGTATTGGTGAGAAGGCGGAGAAAGAGCCGCTTATCCTCCTTAAGGCCTTTACATGGGCGGGGGTAAAGGCGATGACAGTCTTGTAAGTATGTTGTAATATCTTTAAATGTATTGATGGCGAGCTCCAGCACTGTAAAAGCTGGCGTCGGCGTGACGTGCTATGATGGATCACGTGGCCACAGCGGCCGCGTCGTCTGCTCGGAAGCGCCGATGCGAGCTGAAAACGAAAGTTTAGTCCCACCTGCGCTAAGGTTCTGATTAAATAAGTTGGGATGTTTTCCTTCTTCGGTTGTCTGCTTCAAAACACTTGAAAACACTATAATCGGTAGTGGCTGCCTTTGAAGGCGTCCGACATGGTAGGATAGTGCTCGGTACCGCAGTTCCGGACGCGTACGCAACCGGGCCCAGTGCCAGCCTCCACACGTACCCGCAGGTTATAATGCATTGCTCAGGCGTTTGTGCCAGCAGCGCTAACCTTTCAACACTAAAAGCAGCACCACGTACTAGAACCCGAGAAAGAGCCAGAAACAAGCAAGAAACGGCGAGACTAAAGCCTCCCTGCTATATTTTCAAGGCTATACGTATATAGATGGGCGCCAGCGTGATTTAAACGTAGGAATTGACGCATTGCACAGATTTACATATTTCTTGCTGCATTGGTGCGTTTATTTCGTTATATCATCGTTCATTGCCTGAAAATCAGTGCGGATATATTGAAACTACATTATGAGCTTTCACGTGTCATGACCAAAGATATCATTATGGGGCACGCCGTAGTGGGGGACGCCGAAGTAATTTTGACCACCTCGCGTTTTTTAACGCCCACCAAAATCCAAAGTAAATCAGCGTTTTTGGATTTCAAAGCCATCGAAATGTGGCCACTGCAACCGACTTCTAACACGTGACCTGAACCTGAAGCTCCACGCCCTATAGCCACTGTATACAAGGTATCTCCAGTATATGGCGGCGGGTAGTGCTGAGTTTTCACCAATGGCCATGCTGGCCCGGAAGCACTCATAATCCCAGCGTGTAGCACCGCGTGGGCGCGGCTATCTTATTTCACGCAGTGCGTTCGTTAAATAAGCAGACATGAGAATCGATGCTATTGCCATGTTGTTACTTAAAGCGATGCCGGCGTAGAACTATCCCAAGCCTAAATAACCGAATGCACTGTAAGATATTTTAACCCTGAAAAGTGAATAAGGGCGTAAATCTATCTACAACTATCCCCCTCAATTACACCCTTTTTGGGTGTAAGGGTGTGACTTATAGACATCTTTACACCCCTATTCACCTTTAAGGGTGTAAAATATTTTACATTGCGTGGTAGCGCGCAACGTATAGCAGGACGTGCGTGAACGCCATGCCGAAAACCTCTTGGTTTTTATTCTGCTTCGATGCAAAAGCATAACTTGTAATAAATAGGTACGGCCTCTCCTTTTGGTGGCCCCCATGGAGGAGGAAGGTGCTGCGCGTTATTTTCGCTTACGCAACAACTGCTGCCGTCGATGTTGTGACGTGAGACGTCTTGAATTTAATTGTTGCGACCTTCGTTGGTATGACATCGGCGGCAGCAGAACTCGCAGCGCTTTGTACCACGCTTCGTTTTATTAGTGATCAAGTGACACACAAATGGACGATTTTCTGCGACTCAAAGGCGGCTCTGCAGTCTCCGCTATCACCTTTACGCAGCGGACCGCACGAGCAGTTGGTCATTGAGATTGCCGAGGCAATGCACAGTCTACCTGAGATAGGGCATGGAATAACTTTTCAATGGCTACCAAATCACTGCGGAATTATCGGCTATGAACGGGTCGATCAAACTGCCCGCACAGCTCATAAAGAAGATCACAAACGACCCTTACCACTCGCTAGGACTGGAGTTGCATGGAAACTCCGCTTGCTTGCTGGCCAACGCACAAGGTCACAATGGAATGAGTCGCACTTCAGGCATACCCGCTTATACTCTCTGGACCCAACACTAAGCCTTCGAGTACCATCAAGGCTTCGCCGAGGAGACGCAACCCTTTTGTGCCGATTAAGGTAGGGCGTTGCGTTTACCAACGCCTATGCGTTCCGCATAGGAATGGCTGACAGCGCGGTATGTGACCACTGCGGCAATGAAGAATCGATTCAACATATCTTGTGCGACTGCCCGCAGTACAGTGCGCAGAGACAATCTCTCAACAACGCGTTCAACCAATTGGACGACCGGCCTCTGTCGGAAGAAAGAATTCTCCACCACAGGCTGGACTTAACGTCACAGACGAAGGACGTGCAGGCGCTTCTGCGCCTTTTGCGAGCCACCGGCCTATCAGAACGATTGTGATTAGAACGCTCTTCCGGCGTGTGCGTTTTTTTTTAATGTGTGTGCCTTATTTGTGTGTGTGCCTTACGTTTGGCCGAGTTGGGTTCCAAGCCGGGAGAAGAAGACGCCGGGAGAAGGAAAAACGTACTTTTAATTCGGCATGCTTGCCGAAAGTAGATGTACAAAAGAAGCGCCCACGGCCTGTTCCGCAGTCCTTTATAAAGGAACGCCGTGATCAAAGGGCGAGGGAAAACATATCGCAGCGCACATGCGCGAAACAGATTATCGTCCGGAACAGATGAGCCAGACTTGGGCGCCGGCTGATAAGCGGTGCGCAAACGCAACAGTGCCTTATTTTCTTTCTCACTCTCTCTTTGTGCTTTTTCTAACCCACTTTCACACACACACACACAAAAGAGCAACACCACACAAGACAAACGCAAGACATTCGCAAACACTGCTCTTCCTACTTACATCCATATCCTCTGAGCCAGCTGGTTTATACAGCAACGGCGTTTCGACATGTTTTGTAGTACCAGTGGGTGCCTGTGGCAGGTAGCATAATTCATCTCATTGAGTTGGTTTATTCGATGAGGCGGACATTAGTAGCACGAGAAATCGAAAGGCATATTCAACTAACACATATATGTGTGTGGGACATGACGTGTGCATGGGGCACAAACTTGGATGTTAACAAAGAAGCTCGAGAACAAGTGAAGGACCGCACAAAACGATGGAACGAAATATGTTAGCCCTAAAGTTAAGAGACAGGAAGGGAGTGGTGTGGATCACAGAGCAAAAAGTAATATATCTGATATTCTAACTGACATGAGAAAAAAATTGAGCTGGGCAGGCCGTGTAATGCGTAGGGTGGATAACCGGTGGACCATTAGAGTTCCAGAATGGATACCAAGAAAAGGCAAGCGCAGTCGAGGACGCCAGAAAACTAGGTGGGGTGATGAAGTTAGGATATTTGGAGGCGCAAGATGGAATCAGCTAGCGCAAGACAGGGGTAATGGGAGATCGCAATGAGAGGCTTTCATCCTGCAGTGGACATAAATATAGGGTGATGATATATATATATATATATATATATATATATATATATATATTAGGTATGTATAACTGCATAGCATTTAGTCCCAGATGACGTCGCTATTTGTGTTTCTCTCGGTTACGGCTGTCCAGTGTCCAACAACTGGCATGTCGTAAACTCACGTTGAACGACAGGATGGAACTCCGAGTCGATTTCATACGATCGTCGTCACTTAACAGCTCAACTGCTCGCCTTAAGTTGGTCCCCGCAGTCACGCCTTGCGGAACCCGAAGCGATGCTAGATAAACAGCTGTTTTGCAAAATGCTTAGATAAACTCGACTCCCACAGTGCGCAGGATCTGCTTGATAACACTCTTCAAGCTTTATATCTTTAGTGCCATTGTCAGATGGGAAGGGGACTTGGTACCCGAAGGTACCGCGCCCCAGAGCGTACATGTACTCATCAACCCAGCATCATTCGGTACATTGACCCCGGCACGCCCCCCTACCCGGGCTGACTGCGGTGGGGGGCTTTGGTTTGGGCCAACGATCCTTGCCAGACAAGGGGGCCACCGTGGAGCGGCACTAACCGTGCTATTTCGCGCTTCACACAACCGGCCATGTCGGTCGTCAGGGACACGAGCCCATCAGACCCTTGGATTACCTCGACGGAAAAGGTGTCAAGGCAAACAACCATGGAGACGAACAGAAGCCGTCCGCGGCGCAGCGCACTCTGTTGCGCCAGCACCGGTTCCAACTCTCTGATCCACTGAGACGAACGGAAACACGTGGATCGACTGTCGCATGCTGTCCAGTCGAGTGACCTTAGAAGCATGCATCATAACTTAATGGAAAGCTTTCCACCTGACTCATAGAAAATCACAGCAGGGTGAGCCCACACTTCGAGAAACTTCTTCTCGCCTAGGTGATGCCGCTCCCGGGTGAGATGGAACCAGACTTCCTTCCGCGCTTTTCCAAGCACTTCTTGAAGACCCAGTGCCCTCCCCCCGAAAACCGCATCACAGCGTGCTAACCAAACTTGGTATGTAGCACTCGACAAGAAGCACGAACTGGTTGATCGCCTGGGTAGGCAAAGGGTGCAGGAAACGAACTGTCTCGAATGGAACGCCTGGGAGACTAAACAAACTAGCTATCCCTTGGAGGACAGCGGCAGAAATTAAACACTGCGAAAAGATGTGAACTGTATCCTCATAGCCACCACAAAAAGGGCACATCAACAATACTTGTGTATTTGAGATTTCCTGGTAATGAAACGTTAAAGCAACGCGCGGAGATGTGGCCCCAGCTTCCATAAAGTATAATTTCACCATCAACTAAGTTCAAACTAGTGCATGCTTGTTTAGTGACATAATTATGTAAATCATCACAAAATACATACTAATTTATTGCCTCTTTCCATATAATCACACTGAACAGAGGTCCTTTAACATAAAGCTGCATAAAATTGAAAAGTTTTATCATGCACCAACAATCATTACAGAGTAACTCCTGGTTTTACCATAGGTTCTCCCGTGCTTTTAGGGGCGAAGCTCCTTAGGGCGTGGGTCTGTCCTTCCTCCGATGTAGTATGTAGCCACCTGTAGTTTTATGAAGTGTTCACTAGATGGCGTTCCGATTCCGCTTCCACTTCCGGTTCCGCTTCCACTTTGCGCGCGTTCGGTGCGAACGCGGGCAAAACGCCGACGGCGTTGACAACAGTTCTGCACGTTGCTGGTGCTGCTGCATGTCCAAGTTTATACAGCTGATAAAAAAAACTACCTTGAGTCGACCCCATGGCTGCTTCGCATACTACTCAGGGTTCCCTTACGAGAAGATGGTGTAATTTTTAATCATTTGGCTGCAGGCGCTGGCATCGCGCCACCGTAAGTAGAGAGCCTACAAGAAAGCACCTGTGAGTAATGAGTATTAACGTCTCTCTGTTGTGTGTGTGTGTGTGTGTGTGTGTGTGTGTGTGTGTGTGTGTGCGCGTTAGTGCGCATGCTGGTGCGTTTGTGTGTGCGTGTTCGTGAATGTGCGTGCTTATGTATTCCTTAAAAGGCAATCGAAGCACTCTCAAGAAGAGTGAGCTTTCAACAAATTATTATAGTTTTTCGTCGCCTGAATACGAAAATTGTAGTTTTGCGGGCCAGAAATCACCGCTAGTCGCTTTAATTTAGCGAAAACAAGCCGCAGCGTCTGCGGAGACACCGCGGGTCGGTTAACGGGCTGTGATGGCGAAGACGACCATGACGTAATCTTAGGTATCGGCGAGGTGCGCGATTCGAATAGAGCGCTCTCGTGACCCCTGTATTGACGTCATCGTAGCGCCATGTCTTTCGCCGCTACGCTCAGTGCGCTAGGGGCGGAGCTTAAAACGAAATTTTCGCCGCCGATTGCACGGCTGCTTCACGCATAATCCAGAAAATAACTGCAGGAGTTGAATTTCACTGTGTCAGCCTTCCTAACCAGTGTAAATCTTCCAATTCAGTGCTTGCCAAAAAAAGAAACAATATCGCCGTTCAAAAGCCTGGATGGGAGCTCCTGGATTAACCTTATCCTGAAATGTTTAATTTTATGTTTAAAAAATTTAAACGAATATGTTACTAAACAGAACACTTTATTTTGCCGAATTCCAAGTTCTCATGCACTTTTCCCGGTCAATGAAGTTGATTTTAACAAAATCATGACGGCTTTCGTAGACGCTTAATAAGACAAAACACTAAAAAATATACAAAAGATAGAAGTGCGAATAGCAACATCAGTACAACTTAAGATAAACGACTCAATCAAAGGTCAACGCTTCAAATAAGGTTGAAAAGCAAAAAAAATGTCGCAGTTTCGCCGAAAGGCGAAGCATCAATTGCGATAGCAAATTAGCAGAGAGCTATTCGGAGTAGGGATAGTAGTTTTATCGGCTGCATAAACTTGGACACATTCGCTTACTAACTGAATTGACAAGCGTGGTGTCATCGCGCACAAGCAAACATGAATAGATCACACTGAATGACCACAGACGACTGTAAAAACGCTGGCAGCAAGCGCACCGCCGCAGCGAGAGAAGGTTCGTGCGGTGTATCGCTTCAACGGAAACTAAGCGGCGAATGCACGGCGCATACAAAGGACAGAGCCGTGTGGAGATAACAGACGTTGCGGGCGACCACCACCACAACCAGTTCAAGCTAGTTGGCAGAGTGGAAGCTGTCCCCCCTCCCTCCCGTGCTGCCCTCCCGCTTTCTTGCTTTCGCGTGGGAGATTGAGTGGCCAGTTTACATTGCGCCCGGTTGCAAGATACGCATTTGGTGCCGTAGCAGCGTGTCCCCGCCTCCCTTCCTCCCATACCCCCACGGCCTTTCGCGCGACGGTCGCGTTTGCTTTCCGCCGTGCGTCCGCTCTCCGTCCCCCGCGCGCTTTTACTCGCGCATACGGCGCGCGGCGACGACATTATCGCCCTTGGAATCTATACAGAACCTCACGGCGACGGCGACGCCGATGGCAGAAATCCGGTTGAAGTGTCCATATAATTGCTGTCGCAATGAAAAGAATTATTAGCGAATAATGCAGTGCTTTTATTTTATTGCAATAGCAATTATATGGACACTCAAAAGCAGATTTCTGCCGACGGCGTCGCCATCGCCGTCGCCGTGAGGTTCCGTATGACGTCAATGGACATGAAATCGTCGCCGCGCGCCGAACGCTGTATGTGCGAGTGAAAGGGCGCGAGGGGCGCGCGCTTTCACGGGGAGTGAACGCGCGGTTCCCTTAGGGCCCATACGCGCTCAATCCGGACGCCCGCTCCGCACGCCGCCGCCCTCTTGCGGACCAGGGCGGAAGGCCAAAAGGCGGATCGTGTCGAAAAAGTCGTCGTTCGCTGCATCCGCACGAGCGGATTGCACGCGCACTCCGATTGGACGACGCGGTCTGTTGACAGCTAGCAACCATTCGGCGGACCAAAGTGTTCAAGGTTGGCAACTACCTTTGACAGCAGACGACATTGGCATATTTTTGCCAGATGCGACTTCAAGTTTTCGCGTCACAGTGAAAATGCGACTTTAGGCTGTACATTCTGTTCTGCATCCGCATGTGTTGCATTGGCGCCGTCATCGTTGTTCGAAACACCGCACAATCATCCTATCTGCGCCACCTTTTAAATATGTATTTGCAATCGCATCATGTCGCAACATGGGACGTATTCTCGCACTATCACTTTCAGTGCACGCTGCCTTGGCTGGTTGAGCAAAACCTCTAGAATCATCCAGCGTGCCGCGTTTTACGTTACGCGAAAGCGATAGTATCGCCGAGCGATTCGACCAAAATCCCCGTGTTCGGTGCGATGGCGCTGTTTCTGTAGTGCTAGTGACAGTTTGCAAGAAAACAGAACACACGCACAACTGTCGCGGAATACAGCTGCGTAGTCGACACGACACCCCTCTTTACTATTCAGCACGCGTCTGAGGCTCCGAGTACACCTTGCTGATATTGACACGTGTACGTGTTTATCTTTCACCGGTGACCGCCTTTCACCGACTACCAAATGTTAAACGTTATAGCTAGGCGCAGGACGCGCCGGCATGTTTCCGAAGTTTCTCGAACGTTATCGATGCTTCTATCCGTTGTCTGTTGTCACCGACGCTTACGTAATGTGATTGCATGACGGACGCGAATTGTCTAGAACTTCCTGGAAGACAAGTGGGCACCAGGGAATAATCTGGAACCTTCGACGGCTCATGCGTAAAAGCCAACGCGTTTCGCCACTGATCAGATTTTCGACGATCGCCGAGTGTGTTCGCCGCTATCGTTGTGCTTCGAGTGTAAATACTTGCGTTTGTGGGCACAGGTTTGCCCAATAAAGAATCAGTTTCGTCATACAGTTTTACGACTGTGCAAGCAAATGCTCGCATTTGCTTGTTCATGCTGTTTTTTTTCACTCTGCCAATTTTAAGAGTGCTTAAAAAGCACTTGGATGCATGAAATGCCTTTTTCTTCCTTTCTTTTTTTTTGCATATATAAAACCACCGAAGACAAAGCGCGGCATAAAACGTGCCTCTCAGAAATTGAATACTTGCTGCTTGTAAGCTTTCCAAACAAAATAAAACCTTAGATGGGCTCAGTCATGGATGAAGTTCTCACAGTGTGTAAAAAGGTTGTGCATAAGTGCTTAACTTGACGCAGCAAGGAATTGAAGGTTAAGCAGCAAGTGTACAATTCATTACGACAGGCATAAAAGCAATATGTAGTCTGTTTCACACTTAGGGGGAAAACGGGCGCTCCAAGTTTTCCCTTAAGTGTGAAACAGACTGTACGTATAGTGGTCACCTTATGCAGACACATACTCATGGGATGTTTTCAAGCAGAATATTTATTTGAAAGCTAATAATAATTTATATTGCTGATAAGACAACTTATTTCGAGTGAAATCAAATAATTACATTCTTTCTTGTGAGCCTGGGTGGCCAATCTGTTGCCCCTTTACTACTTAGAGAGAGAGAGAAAGCTCTTTATTGAAAATTCAGAGTGTTCAGCAAGCATATTTTTGCCTACATGCTACTCTGCAGCGAATGGGACGAAGAAGTAAGGCCCTAGAAAAGGGTAAGCAGAAGAAAAATGAAAAAAAAAACCCTAAAAGCTCGTGTCATGTTAGCAGTAGAGTAAGTGTTCGAGGTGATGAAGGTAGACGGCCAATGCAAAAGAATATAAGATCACAGTCCTGATGAGACGATGCGCATGAGTCTTAGTATGGATAGCAAACCTCAATACATTAAAGCAATAAGTCCAGGGCTTAGTGCTGTTTTGATGGACAAAGCCAGGAACCCAACAGCCATGTCAATGGGCCTTGGTCATTTTATATCGATGTCGCTCGTCTCTTTAAGCTGGGCACTCCAGCAAGATGTGCTCTAGAGATTGCACGGTCCCACATGTAGTTGTCACAACATGGCTTTGTGGACTGGCCATTGCAAAAAAGATTGTTCATGTATGCAACATTCAGTTGAAGCCGGTGAAACAAGGTCTCCAGATGCCGTGGTAGACATTGTGGCAGCCTTGATTGGAGTTCTGTGCTGATGTAGAACAAAAACTTGCAATTACCTGAAGTTGAAGACCATCTTCTATGCCGTTCATTAAGTACATATCGGCTCGCCAAAGCTGAAGCCTCACTTTTAGTGAAAATCACTTTTATAAATTTTATGTGATCATGTCCTTTGCGGGCTAACTCATCCGCCTTTTCATTATCTATTATACTGCACTTATACTAATTCAGCATTTACACAATGTAAAACACATTACCAAAGTGCACAAAAATTAAGCAGTGCCATGATAGGCATGCTCCCTCTCTCAGCCATGGCAGCAGACAAAGATGATCGACTTGAGGCTGTTTGATACTGTCAGCATCATACATGCATGTTCTATTTCGATCACTCTATACATGAAAAGTAAGTTCCCACAGGATGCACATGATAAGTGAACTATTGTAAGCTCTACTCAGGTTATTTTAGTGAGTTGGGCATGGGCTACGCGTTGTCTATGTATTTATGTAGCAACAACCTAGCTAGCTGATGCACAGCCAGATTTTAGGAAAATGAAAAAATGCATACCATAACAAACAGTTGGCCACTACCTGTATTTTATTTGACAGCAAACCAAGATTATTAAATGACTTAGCTTCGCAGTGAGCTCAGTGATCACTCGTGGTGTGAAAAGGTATCTGACGTAGTAAGTGGTTTTGTTTTTGTCTTTCTTAATTAGTAGCTGCTTTAACATGCACATGACAATGATATGGTGGAAGACAGGCCCGCACAAAAAGTTAGGAAACATTTATTGCCAATTTTTAGTTTCATAACAAACCAACGAATAGTTATTTTGGTTCAGCTTTGTGAATAATGCGCGACGTGTTCTGCCTAAAAGTGCAAGATTGGTGCGCTCCATTATCTATCTATTCACTATTCAAGTAGCCAAATGAATGGTACCCCCATGAACACCGTGAAAGAGATCACTGAAATTTGTAGTCAGGAGGCCACAGTGGCTCAGCCTCTGTACAAAACATAAAATCGTTCCAGAAGAAAACAATACTGGTGAATTGGGTATGCATTCACATGTACTATTCAAATCCGCACATCACAAGTAATCTTTCATTGCTTGCTGCATTGCTCACCATTGTACAGACTTTATTGCAGCGCTGTGTGTTTGTGCAGTAAAATAACTTGACAAATCAAAGCTGTGGCTTTTCAGTACACTGAAAGCAACTTTGCGTGTGGCTTAGGTAATATAATGCTCCTACATATGGGTCAGCTTAGTATCAGTCGATTTCTTTACTACTTGTTCACTATTACGCTTGGAACTATACGGTGCCACCAGGCACGCCAGAACAGCTTGGCTATGCACAAACATCCCTTTCCATCGCACTTAAATTAAGGTGGTGCAGATTTGCTGCCAAATGTGCTTATCATCATAACTGCCTAGCATTCAAAAATGCGTTTGAAATGTAAGGGTGATTGCTGGTGTGACATTTTACATTTATAGTGCAAAACCACATCACTGAACAGGAAGGACACCACACAAATACTCGTGTTGTGACCTCTCAGTCATAATGCAAGTAGTTTCCCGAGGTTTCCTCTGTGGTTTTTAGCTGTAAACATGTGAAGCAATCTGTAAATTCGAAAGTGTATTAAGTAAACTGAGACACTATGAAATGCACCATAGCACTGCACGACGAGCAATATAACACTCAGGTGTACACAATTTTTTGTCACATCAGCTCTTTGTGGTGCATATATATATGCACTATTTGTAGCTGAAAACAGCATGAATTTCACATTTAGAGCTCAAAATGATCAGTGCAAGAGATTTTTAATGCGTCAGACATTGACACGGTCACTTGTCCATTGCTTTGCACATTGATAGCTGTTTGGTGCAACTTGAGTAGGATAAATATAATGGACTGCTACATACAACACCCGTTTTTCACTTCTACTTTGACATTCTACCCTCCGACACAGAAGACAAAAGTACAGACTGGAATTTTTCTTCACATCAATATTCAAAAGGCAAACAGGTTTTCGGCACGACACATCTCCGTTTTCCTCACATGGCACTTATTGCATGTTCTGAATGTGCATTCATTGCCGGTGGAATATCTTTTAATGTGAAAATACTTTATTTGACGTATTTTTACCTGTATAAGTTCTCTCCGCTCTACATGTACAGATACCTCTTTCAGTAGGGGTAAGTGTGCAGTGCCTTCATTAGTGCAGTAACCGTTGTGAAAGCTGTGAATTCATAACATAGAAAGGCTATTAAATATAAACAAGAAACCAACAGGCAAGAGCATCATGACAAGCCAGCTGAGATGGTGGCACTATTGTACAGCTTATTTCCCCCTTGTGCTGTCATACGGTTGCAACCCGATAAGCTCACAAAGGTGTGGGTCATTCCCATTTCAAGTGATGAGTGACAGTTGCATAAGTACATCTACATCTGCCTATATCAATGACTTAACTATATGTAGCAGCTTCAGCTGTGTGATTATTGGTGTAGCTGAAGTGATGTATCATACATAGTTTCCGCACACAATCTGATTGGATAAAAGCATGCAGGAATTCGTCTTGGAGCTATTGGTTCAATGGTAGCTTTCCACTAAATTCACTGTTGGATAGATTTCACTTCATCGAAAGGCCCAAGTGAAAATGAGCCTAGAAGTCATGACACCAAATGCAGTCACCATTTATGATTGAACAACATGTGACAGAACGATGATCAGTGGAATTATCTCACTAGTGTGCAAAGTAGTGCAGCTGTGTTCAGTATTTCAGTGCTGGTATACTAAACACCGAACTTTATACGAGTTGTTTAGACGGCATAATCAAAAAGACCCCTCTAATAAGTCATGGCAAAGGATAAATAAAAAGCTGCTGCCTCAGGTACTGTCATTGGCCAAAAATATGCATTCTCACATGCAGCAGATACAGTTCATAAACTGGTTTACATACAGGTAAGAAATGTAACCGCATCACGTAATAAAATTTAAATAAGACCAGCTGAGTACCATATAGAGCATCTTTCATGGGGTCAAGTTGTAGTGACATGCCTTGATATTAGAAGTTGTGCTGTTTTATTCACACGCATGCATGTAAACGCAATGTACGCATACAATTTGTGTTTACGTGTTACTGTGTGCATAAAATGAACAGCACAATTTACACAATCAATACGTAAATACGAATGAGTTTTTTACTGGATTAATCACTATTAGTTTCGCAATGATTTCTCACATGCAGCAACTCAACTGCATGCATACGTTAAGCTGATGTTGCTAATATATGCTGGGCTTGGCTACCATTTCCAAAATATGACAAAATAAAGAAATGTCCATGTGTATGACTAAAATTGATGGTTTGACAATATCTTATCTGCCTGGGTAGTAAACTTGTGCAAAAAAAAATGCAGCACACTGACCAAAACATTGCGGCTAATATAACATAGGGAGCAAATATTCTGCCGGCAGAGTCACTTGGAAAATTTTGCCACCAATTCATTCTCATTGGCTCTCTTCAATCACATATCTAGTGCTGACATATAATTGTGAAATTTATGTTTAGAATATTCTCATGACAGCCAATAGGCACCCTTTTTATTGTGATAGCAGCTTAATTCTCAGGTGCAATGCACTGTGGCCATGAAAATGCTTAAGAATGATGAGGTGAGGCACCTCTTTCCAGTAGTCTGGCAGCGCAGCTGAAGAATGTTCAGTTAATGAGTGGAAGCATGGCCTGTGCAAAATAAAGATCACCGAGATGGCCACTCATAGTGTCCAACATCCTACATCCACGAATAATAGGTAGCAGTACACTTACAGCTAGATGAAAATGCACCGGAAAAACACCTAATGGACATACTTTGCAGGCTCAAGTCAGTTTAACACACATTGTTTGGTAATGACTGTGGGCAGAACGAACAACAGGATAAAAAATATAGCACTTCCTAGTCAGATAATGCTGGTCCCTGTGATAAATAATTTTCGCATTAAACTGAAGGCTTGTGCCAAAACAGGTGACACGAACCAGAGAACGAAATAGGGTGTATGCACACAGTAACGGCAAACTTTCGTTTAGCTTATTCTGCCTGCATTACTAACGTGACCATAGCTATCCAGTGAGGAAGAACTCTGGGCAAAATTTCTTGCATGCGATTCTGCTGGCTGCTAGCAGAATATATCACCATACCTGTGTTGTCTTATTTTTTTTACATGCATATTGTTTTTTGTTAGGGAACGTAAATTTGTACTTAATCATAAGGAAGTATCCAGTACTCATTCATACAATATTCATATACAATACCACTGGTTTCTTCACAGACTCCGCTTAGTCACCAGCAAAAACCAAGCAGTTAGCATTCTTGGGTATGCAAACCACTTGCATCACAAAATATAAAGCTATTTCCTTCGTGCAATCTAGAAATTCCTGATATTCACAACACTGCCTACATGATACAAATCAAGGCTGCTAGAAATTTGCATTCACAGCATTAGTGCTCAGGCGCATCCACATTTCAGGACAGCACAGTATGTCTTGACGTATGTAACTATTATGATGTTCCCTATATTACCCTCACCGATAGAAGCATCTTCAAAAGTGCCGTAACAACTTTTGCAACAAACGACACATGTACGAAGCAGAAAGGTCGGTGTGATAGGGCTTCTCTCTCAGGGTACTACGTAAGAAAACGCGATCGGCAACACTTATGCACAGTTCACTTCTTAGCATACGCACATCACATAAAACGAGCACATTTACGCCTAGTACCACTGCGACACATATATATCCCGATTTGTAGCTTGCGAACACTTCGTAACAGCAACAACAGAGCTCGAACCGGCTCGAACGTCGCGGTCACCACGGCGCATCGCAGGCGGCAAAACAGCTCGCGCAGTATAGCACACGAGGAATGACAGCGATAACGAGGAAACAAATCTTATCGCTACTGATCTTGTCATCACTTCTAAACGTTGTAAAGGACTGGCGTTCACCACTTCGCGGCTACAAACTGCATACACAGAACACATACAAGTCGCGTACGCTGTGTGCCGATCGGACACTTTTCACTTCGCCACGCCCTGAATATGTGTTGTATACTCAGAATACACGGGTATGTGATGGCCTTCTCGTTTGTAATTCACACGCGAAGCACGGCACAAGAAATCACGAAGTCGACGGCTTGAAATATTTCTTCCGACGCTCGCGCAAACACAACACACTTCCTCCGCTCCGTCTGATTCTGTCGGCGATCGCCCGCACTGATGAAGCCTGGGAGGGTACACCGGCTTGCTGCCTTCAACGACTATCTTCGTGGGTGCTGGATAACTCTAGTAATAATCACAAGAACGAGCAAAATAGACTGTTTCTGACGCGGCTGTGGCCTAGGCCTCGCGTCACCGCTTCGCTTCGAGCAAGCGCGATGTTTGCCGTGATGACGTCCTACGCCGTCCGCCTCGTACCAGCCAATGAGAGACGAGCAGGCATGCGGATGGCAAAGTTGCGTCCGCCCGTCCAGACGATCGGACAGGCTTCCGCCCCGGTCCGCATGCTTGCGGAGCGGGCGTGCGGATTGAGCGCGTATTGACCCTTAAGGGCTGCAGAAGTAGGCGTCTCTTTCCTCCTTTACAATCACCTTATATGTAGAGCAAACGCGCCGTCTTCCGACGCGCGAGTGGCCGTGGGCGAGGGGGGGGAGGGGGAGGGAATGGAGGCGACGTTTAGCTGCGGCACCAAGTGCCTATTTATATCAGAGGCTCCGGCAACAGTCACCAACGCCGCACGCATTTTGAGCGAACGCGGGCAAAACGCCGACGGCGTCGACAACAGTTCTGCGTGTTGCCGGTGCTGCTGCATGTCCAAGTTTATACAGCTGATAAAGCTAATATCATTACTCCGTATAGCTCTCTACAAATTTGCTATCGCAATTGATGCTTCGCGCTTTAGGTGAAACTGCGACAACTTTTTCTTTATCTCTGTTTTTTTTGTGCATCTTTTGAAAATCTTCTTACGATCCTCTGCGTGCACCTCGACTTCCTTTCGTCGCAAAAGGAGCAATATTTGTCTGCCGTACTTGTCCCTGAGTTGCACGGCGTTTTCATGGGAATATATCGCTGCTGGATGTTTTGAGCATTTACGTGCAGCAAAAAAAAAAAAAATACATGCTCTAAACCGTCTATGTGAAAATGAGAAAAGAATGTGCCTGATGCCATTTTTGTCGATGCTATTATTTTGCATGAGTGACAGCTTATTTAATGTGGTGCATACGTCTATTTGCATTAAATTAAATTAAATTATGGGGTTTTACGTGCCAAAACCAGTTCTGATTATGAGGCACGCCGTAGTGGGGGACTCCGGAAATTTTGACCACCTGGGGTTCTTTAACGTGCACCTAAATCTAAGTACACGGGTGTTTTCGCATTTCGCCCCCATCGAAATGCGGCCGCCGTGGCCGGGATTCGATCGAAATGCTGACAAAACAAACAACAAAAACGCGACTGACTAGCCAGAGAGAACTTCCTTTTACAATTGAATCATTTAACGTTCCCTAATGCATAACGCATATCAGTACCCGCCGTGGTTGCCCAGTGGCTATAGTATTGGGCTGCTCAGAATGAGGTCGCGGGATCAAATCCCGCCCCCGGCGGCTGCATTTCAAAGAGGGCGAAATGCGAAAACGCCGTGTACTTAGATTTAGGTACACGTTAAGGTACCCCAGGTGGTCCAAATTTCCGGAGTCCCACACTACGGCGTCTCTCATAATCAGATCGTGGCTATTAAAAATCGATATACCCCATAACTACCATATTCAATAATCCGGTATGAAACATATAGAATCCCATACAAGAACTTGTTTTTCCCATATGTCATATGATGTTATTGGATATAGGAGTTTGGGGCATACGGGTTTCTTTAACAGCGAAGCTGTTTAAGCCAGCCGTAATGTGTGGTTCGTGTTTCGTATCAAGAAACTACCGCGCCGTAGCCATGACAACCAGGAGGGCGGCGCGGTTCATGCGCACGCGGTCTCCTCCTCGCCAGTTCCCTCCATTCCCGACCCCCGCCTCTCTTCTCTCCGCGGCGCGCTGAGCTAAGAGAGAGAGAGAGAGAAAAAGGCGAAAGCTTGCACTAGGCCGCGCAAAGCTCGAGACCACGGGTAAGGTATTTACTCTTTAGGTGAGAACACTGGCGAGACGCGATTGACCAGATAATGTATACAACGGCGTGCGTCCATCGGCCCGGTGACGGCAGCGGATACCTATCGGCGGCAAAACACAACTTCAGTTAAAACGAAGACAAGAGCTTGCGAGGGCAAGGAACGCTCGGATACCACAAGCAGCCAGAGAAAAGCATCAGTAAGCGGCGTCGCATCGCCGTATCTGCTTCGTCAAGGTGATGCCCTCTCCCCTACGCTGTCCCCTAACCACGGTGACCTGCTTTCGCTCATCACTCAATTGTTTCGTATTTCCCGCCGAGCACCAGTTGCTATACCAACGGGTGATTAAACCAATAAAAACCTTTTTGTTCTTGAAGTTGCGTCGTACCGCCGATAGCTATCCGCTGCCGTCACTAGGGCCGACGGGCGCGCGACGCTGCTACTTTATCTGGTTGATCGCGTATCGCAAGCAAGCCGAGAAGTGTCCTCACCTAAAGAGTGGGGACACTTCTTACACGGTGCTCAAAACACAGCGGAGCAGGCCGATTGATTGCGCTCGTTTTCTTTCTTTTACAGTGTAAGCTGTTATGGGCTTATTCCAATAACCGTTTCGGTTCGCGACGATGTCCGGCGCCGCCGCCGCGGCCAGTGGCCGTTATCGCCGGAAATGCGAAAAAAATACCCGGTTCCCGCCGGGATCTAAGGCGCTCCCGCTGCGTGGGAGTCAGATACTCTACCACTGAGCCACGCAAGCGCTTACTGTCAGGCAGCGGAAAAATGCCCTACAAACGCGCCCTAGGCAGGCGCGCAGGCGCAGACGAGATGCGATTCAGGCGAAGGGCGCAATCAACGCGATCCCGAGCCTCCGCCAGTATGGTGTTGCTATGCGGCAACGTATGCGGACGTGTCGCGTTAGGCCTACGGTCGCCGGAATCGCCGAGCACTTCAGAAAATGGGCGTGCTATGCGCTCAACACTAACGTTCCAGTTGAGTTTAGAGAAAGCGAAAGCTCATTTCCATAGTTACTGGTGATCTACGCGAGTGGGAGCGCAACCATCACGAGAATTCATGCTGAAGCGGGAGCCAGTGGTGCCGCCATGTATGACAACGGTATTTCTTAGCGTCCGTAAACATTACGAACGTTAAACTACAGTGTACTAGAATAGGGGCAGTGAGCTCACTGCCGTATCCCTGCGCCGCGTCGCCGCGGCGCACTCAGCGTCGACTGCTCCGGCGCCCGCCAGAGGCGCTGCCGCCAGTTTCTCCTGAAAACTTCCCTCGCTTTGTATGGAGTACGTTCTGTTGGATCGCGACGTTGACCGTTCTCCCTTCAAGGGCTGCAGAATATAGCGCCAACCTTTCCTTTCTGAAAACTAACCACTTAATATCGACGTTGTCGGCTCTCAACTGCAATGCCCGCCGCAGTAGCGCACCCAGGATCTCTGCCAGGGGGGGGTTGACAGTTTGCCAATACCATCTAAACAGCACTAATTTCGATTTCTTCACGGGAAATTGTCAAAAAATGCGCTTTTTGCGAGTGTGCAGACGATTGCGCATCTTACATCTTAGTTGCAGTACTCAAATGCGTAAGGAAAGAAAAGGGGTTAAACATAACCGGGGGTTAAGTCGGCCTCAGGGGGGGGTTACAACCCCCGAATCCCCCCCCGTCGGTGCGCCACTGGCCCGCCGGCGTTTTCAGCAGTATCCTCTGTGCTTGCTCTGTGCTTGACGCTTTACTCAATGTGCACTCTGAGTGAGTGAGAATGGCTAGCCGCCGTCGAAAATACTGCATTGCCCCCAAGTCCAGAACTGGCTACAGTTGTGTGAAAGCTGCAGCAAAGGCGTCTTTGCTCAGCGTTCCACGTGATGAAGAACGGCGAAAGGAATGGGAGAGGAACCTCAACCGTGCAGATAAGACACTGGAGGAATCTTGCGGGTCTGCGAGTTACACTTCGAACCGCGATTCATAATTAGGGTCTTGTGCACTTTATAGAGTGCAAAGAGGTGTGCATTCCTCGTGACAATTGGCACAGCTATCAGAAAACGCTGTTTCCACGATTCTTCCGAATTTACCACAGTACCAGACGAAGACGACACCGAAGCCTAGGAACAAAAGGAAAAGGTGTGAAAGGGACGAAGCACCCGCGAAGAAAATCCGAAGCGCACTAGACAGTAGCTATTCGGAGTTTTCACCGGCTGATCCCGGTGCTTCCGGGATCATTCTTTATTTCGTTGTAAATAAACATTGTTATTGCATAAATGTAACCTGGTATTTTCATCCTTTCGATTTCATGTTGCATTAACGTTACGAAAGATGTAATACATAAATAGCCAGCTAACCAGCTTAAATTGTGCATCAGTGAAGCCCGTTGCACATGGTGCGATTTTGTCTGCGAATTTGCACGTGCGAATTCGCAGCTGCGAAAAATAGGCCGCCGGAACCTTCGTGCGTGCGTTTTTTCGATGTTCGGCGTGCTGAACTTCTCTACGAAAAACGCAGATGCGTTGGTAGCGACTGTAGCGGTGGAAACAGACGACCAATAGGAGGCGGCACGCTCATACGTTATCGCCAGTCAGAATGCTTAACAAGTATGCGTAAAACGCAGCTGCCGTAGATCCATGTGAAATGGGATAGCGAATTTCGCATCTGCGGAAATCGCAGCGGCGAAAAACACACTGCAAATTCGCACAATAGGCTTGATACCTAAATATTCAATTTCGTGAATAGATGGAGCAACGTGAAAATGTCTAAGGCGCTGCACGCCTTACCAGCGAAAAAAAAAAACGAAGTGGTGGTTAAATTCGGCGCGTTGGTTCTGGGAACGCGGATGCACGGTAGTTGTGGGGAAACCACACTGACATTTTATCGATCAGCTGCAGAAAAAAACTCGAGTGTCTCTTGCTACCGTGACTGCAGCGGCCGTATCAAGCCTTTAACAGAACAGCATGCATAGCAAGGCTAGTTCATCCGTGTCTCCGGCTCAAAACATCGCCAACCCTCTGTAGATCAGCCGCAACAATAGTAATTTATTTCACTGCACACTGGGAAGGTGCACCAAAAGAACTTTAGTGCGCTGCACGTCGTGCATTTTACTTTTATACGGTGAAAACAGCAACACGCCATAGCTGTTTCACCGCGACACGTAGGAAAGTTTCAGGTAACGCTGCGAACCGCGCCGCCTGTCGGCGGCGACACGAAGTGCGTCAAGCTCTGCCGCGTTGTGAGCGCACTACAACTCTTCTCGTACACTGTAGCTAAACCAACGCTTCCTCTAGAAAGATGCCTGCGTCGTCGCTCGCTCACCCATGGTAGCCGTCGTGCCTTGAGTTGCGGTCGGTTGTCAAGAGATGGCGCCAGCTGCTTCCCTATCTCGCCAGGGGGTTGGGGTGGTGCGGTGTCACGGTGGTATGTAAACGTTGGTGGTAGGCGGCGTCGGCGGTCGTGCGATGGTGTGCGCATGCGCACAAGTGTGTTGCTAGTGATCATCGCTAAGATCGCTAGCTACTACCTCAAGTGGAAAGGAGGAAAAGGGGAAAGGTAAGGGCAGCAGGTTTTTGGCGCACGCGGCTGGCATCTTTCTAGAGGAGGCGTTGGATAAACTCGCCAAAGAGCGTACGTTATCACAGCGCACCTAAACCGCAGAAACCGAATAGCGTTCAGAGCATGCGCAGTGATGACAACGCTAATTTTTTACGTACGTAATGCGTTTACGTTTGCTTGCAAACGCTAAACTAAAGCTGTCTAATAACGTTCGTAGCATGCGCACTGAGCACGACGCTATTTCTTTACGTACGTAATGCGTTTACGTTTGGTTGCAAACGCTAAAATAAAGCTGTCTAATAGTTCAACGCACGGCGTTCGCTGTGGAATCTGGGATCCCTTGTTCGGTCTGAGTCCATGGGCGCTATAACGTAAAGCTATTACAAACTTGTCTACTCCACTTCTACAATAAGCCCTCCACGATTCCTGTTGATGGTGCACTTGTTGCTCGTGATTTCAATAAAACTTACACTACTTGGATATCAGCAGTCACTTCATTTGCTTAGCCCAGGCAAGGACCATGCCCGCTCGTCTTGTCACCATACGCACACGCACTGCCCTTCGGCTTATCTGCCCGCGCCATTGTCTGCCCTGTGAAAAATATCAATTGACTAAAATTCGGAAATTTCCAATTGGTACCAATTGGAAAATTTGCAATGGTATTACATGCAATTGTACATAACTGGACCAATTGAACCAACTGGAACGTGACCAATTTTTTTTTTGTTGGGATGACCAATTGCACCAATGGGCAATACCAATACACATATATACCCCACAAAGCAAACCTAAACAGGATTCTAGCACTCATAAACAGGTTTGCTGTAGCCTTAGCACTGCATGCATATACAGGGTGTTTCATTTTAGCTGCAACAAATTTTTTTTAAATTGCCTGTGACAGATACCACAATTATAATCCTTGATCTAAACCATCGATGAGGCGGTCATTACTTCCACGAGAAATCAAAACGCCTAATTGAATAATTAACATAATTACGCGAATTAACTTTTAAATTAATTATTTAACGCATATCTTTCAATCTACGAATTATTGCCGCTCAGTTCGCAAGGTTCGCTGCCGCTACCGTTACAGGCTGCGCGGTCGCGTGTTACGAAAGCGGTTCCGGGTTCTTCGATTTTTTATTTCGCCAGCCGAGAGGGGAAGGGGAACAGTTATCACCTTTGCAAATGCCTCCGCTCCGTTGTCAGAGTAAACGCCGCCCGCAACAGCCGCTTCACTTCAGATAGGAACTTCGCGCCTATGCAAATTCTCTTGCATGCGTAATAATTCGAACTACAATTAAAATTTAGAGTCGGATATCTCGGAGCACAGACACGCTAGAAGAATTCTTCCAACTGATACTGTGTCGAAACACGACTGCCTCTAACTTTTCAAAAGAAACTTATCCACTTACTGCAGTCAACAAAAAGATAAATATTCAATTTTAGTTGATTGGGCTGCTGACAGTGATAATTATCATCTCACATTTTGCCCCCTTGCCACATAACTTACTCGAGCAGGTGGTTTTCGCGTGCCTCCCAGTGCCTAATTTTAAGAAAACCATAAAGCTTAATTTTGAACACCCTGTATAAAGCTTTCGGGGCAGTTTCGTGGGCAGAAGTACAGATGGACGCTGGTTTCAGTCACATTTTTCCAAACTTTATGTATGTTATCTTAAAGAATCTGACTTCATATCAAAGTGATTCAAAGATATATCAGCGAGAATAAGTTTGCCCGCATTGCTGAGTAGATATGGAGACGATACATAAAGGCTACCTTGAACGAGAACTGTGGCTTTTCAAGGTAGCTTATCTTTAGAGGTCGGAACTTACTTGGCTCCATCGGCAGTTTACCACCCTACTCCACGACTTTCTTCATTGCTTTCCTTATTGCGGGAAGAGAGAAACAACTTTTATTGTAAACGGCATGTGTAAGAGGAGTTTATCTCCCCTCCCTTAGATGGCGGCCAGGAGCCCTTGGGTCCTAGCGGCATCTTCGGCTTGCCTGATGATTTTCGGTTGGTGCTCGCTGTCTGAGCTGAGCAGCGCGGTCTCCCACTGCTCCGCTTTCGTATATGTGTTGTTTGGCCCCTCCAATATGTTGGGGCAAGCCAAGATTATGTGTCTGATGTCCGCGAGATTATTTATCTGAGTAGAGCTCTGGATAGCAATGATTAAAAGCGATCGGGTTTGGGAAGGTGTTTGTAGTAGGCGCCATGCTGTCGCCTGCTGCTTATTTAATGAGGAGTGTGGTGGAGGGCTGCCTCTCTAATCTGTAGTGTTTGGTGATTTCATTGTAAGTGAACATGCGGTCTCTCTCCGCACTCGGTCCCCGCGTTGTTCCTGCTCGGCTCGCCAACTCTCGAGCTAGGATGTGTGCGGTTTCGTTGCCCGGGAGGGAGGAGTGGGCGGGCGTTATATGACATGAACGTCACGCTCCCCGCGAAAGTTACTCATGATCCTTAGCGCCTCTTTCGAGACCGTTCCCTTAGCGAAGTTCTGAAGCGCACTTTTCGAATCAGTGATTATGACGCTTATGGGATCTCACGTGTCCTCTTGGGACAAAGGAACGACAACACAGTAGTGCAGACAATCAAAAGGGCATTTATTGCACCTTTAATACACTAATACATGCTAGCCGAATTACTACCAATAGAACATTCACATGGGCGCGCGACAAATCAAGGAAGTCCGACTCACCGCGACCCGATAGCGAGCGATTGCGTTCGCCCCATGCTATGACACCATGGCCTAGTCGTTCACGTGTACAGTCACGCGAACGGTGGCGCGCTCGAACGATCCGTGTTCGTCCATACCGGTGTCCTGCTCTTAGCCTCGCGCGACGGTCGCGCGAAGCGGGCCGGCGCACGCGCGAAGCGTTCGTGCCTGTTGGCCGGCGATCCCAACCCAAAGAGGAAGCGCCGTTGACCTTTTTCTCCCAAGTCCCCCCGCCGTTCGGTGGCGTTAGCATCGCGACACTCGCGCCATCTCTCGCAATGCGCCGCAACCACCACGACCGCCGTCGGCACTCACCTACGTGGTGAAGCCGGATTACAGGAGACGCGTGAGAGTCGCGCATCCCCACATCCCCCCAACCTTAAATCACTATACATACTCCGGCGAAACATGTCACACGGTCTATCAACGCGCGCGTCGCGAACAAAAGTTAGTACACGCTACAGTGGCCGCGCCGAGGAAATGTCCACACGTTTTCCACAACAGTGCGAGCCGACATTGTCTCTGGGGTGCACCGCTGGCGTCCGTTGGTCACAGCACCACCTTTGCAGATTCGATGACACGACTCCAGCCCAGGACTCCGGAAACGGCGACGCAGAAGTCGGCACGAGCAAGCGTCGCTTGCGCCGACGCACCCTGCCGGCGAGAGCCGCTGGTGATTGCCGGCTCTTTTCCCAGCCGCCGAGAGTAGCGAGCCGGACACAGGCGGCCGCCGAAATCGCTGCGCCGAACTGGCCACAGGCATCTGCATTGCCAGGGGTGGCTCGTTCGTAGGCCGGGGCAGCAGCGCAGACGATGTGCAGGTGACAGCAAACCAGGCGTGGCTCCGCTCACGCTGCGTACACTCAACGCACTCGACAAACACTAAAGTAGTGCAAGGGAGAGGAATTCGGCATACGCATCGCCCACGTGGTACGATGTTCAATTCGGCTAGCGAAATTTCGGACAGCATTTCAGATGCTAAGTTCACGTGAACAAAGCTTGCTTTGTTGAGTCGAACGAGTAATTTCAATTCGTGCGAGGCGACCTAATGAGGGAAGCAATGTGGGACACCTCAACACCACGGTCCACCAGGTTGTGTCCCTCCAAGTGCGATAGGCGGCTTCGTAAAGCCTTAGGCCTAATGCGTCGCTATCCTGACAACAACCGGCATCAAAAAAAAAAAAGAAAACATCACCCATAATGGGCACAACAGGTAGCCGCGAGGAGATGTTAGCTCTGTGAGGTGGTCCTACCCCGCTCGGTGCACACAGCATCCGAATTGACGGCGCCTACCGTCCCACACGGTGTCGGAGCGTCCGGTGCCAGGCCGCAATACCAGTCAGCCCGTAGGGGCACCCCTGGCCCGCGGCCACCCGGCTCCCTGAGCCGCGACTTCCGAAGTCAAAGATATAGAAGAAGCTATTTACATAAGAAATTCGGACCACCCACGAGGCTTCCGTACTCACTCGCTTGAGGCTTGCCAATGCTCCGCGGGCGCTAGGCCTCGCTCTCCCAGGATGCAGACCACGTGGCTCTCGTACCGACGAGCGTACTTGAACAAAACACTCGCGAAAAGGCTTAGCAAGTTGAAAAGTTCAAACACGCTACAGCGACCGTCGCCTCACTCAAGAAAGCATGCCGCCGACACTAGCGATCAAAATCCACGCTAGGACTACGCTTCGTTTGAAACAAAGGTTGTCTCGAACCGAGCAAAACTTTATCGTCCGATGCCCCAAGAGCCCCACTTTGGGCAGCCAGATGTGGGGTCTCACATGTACTTTTGGGACAAAGGAACGACAACACAGTAGTGCAGACAATCAAAAGGGCATTTATTGCGCCTTTCATACACTAATACATGCTAGCCGAATTACTACAAATAGAACATTCACATGGGCGCGCGACAAATCAAGGAAGTCCGACTCACCGCGACCCGACAGCGAGCGAATACGTTCGCCCCATGCTATGACACCATCGCCTAGTCGTTCACGTGTACAGTCACGCGAACGGTGGCGCGCTCGAACGATCCGTGTTCGTCCATACCGGTGTCCTGCTCTTAGCCTCGCGCGATGGTCGCGCGAAGCGGGCCGGCGCACGCGCGAAGCGTTCGTGCGTGTTGGCCGCCGATCCCAACCCAAAGAGGAAGCGCCGTTGACCTTTTTCTCCCAAGTCACCCCGCCGTTCGGTGGCGTTAGCATCGCGACACTCGCGCCATCTCTCGCAATGCGCCGCAACCACCACGACCGCCGTCGGCACTTACCTACGCGGTGAAGCCGGATTACAGGAGACGCGTGAGAGTCGCGCATCCCCACACGCTGGCCGTTGTGGAGACGAGCGCCAGCGCTATGACCGCTTCTTCCGCGATTTCCGAGTTTCTTCTTCTTTTTCTTCTTTCTGGGGTTTTACGTGCCAAAACCAGTTCTGATTATGAGGCACGCCGTAGTGGAGGGCTCCGGATTAATTTTGACCACCTGGGGTTCTTTAACGTGCACTATAACGCAAGCACACGGGCGTTTTTCCATTTCGCCTCCATCGAAATGCGGCCGCCGGGGCCGGGATTCGATCCCACGACCTCGTGCTCAGCAGCGCAACGCCTTAGCTGACTGAGCCACCCCGGCGGGTGATTTCCGAGTTTCCTGTTTTAAGACAGCCGTAATGTGTGGTTCGTGTTTCGTATCAAGAAACTACCGCGCCGTAGCCATGACAACCAGGAGGGCGGCGCGGTGCATGCGCACGCGGTCTCCTCCTCGCCAGCTCCCTCCTTTCCCGACCCCCGCCTCTCTTCTCTGCGCGGCGCGCTTAGCTAAGAGAGAGAGAAAAAAAGGCGAAAGCTTGCACTAGGCCGCGCAAAGCTCGAGACCACGGGTAAGATATATACTCTTTAGGTTAAAACACTGGCGAGACGCGATTGACCAGATAATGTATACACCGGCGTGCGTCCATCGGCCCGGTGACGGCAGCGGATACCTATCGGCGGCAAAACACAACTTCAGTTGAAACGAAAACAAGAGCTTGCGAGGGCAAGGAACGCTCGGATACCACAAGCAGCCAGAAAACAGCATCTGTAAGCGGCGTCGCATCGCCGTATCTGCTTCATCAAGGTGATGCCCTCTCCCCTACGCTGTCCCCTCACCACGGTTACCTAGTTTCGCGCGTCACTCAATCATTAACGGATTTCCCGCCAAGCACCAGTTGCTATACCAACGGGTGATTAAACCAATAAAAACATTTTAGTCTTGAAGTTGCGTCGTACCGCCGATAGGTATCCGCTGCCGTCACTGGGGCCGACGGGCGCGCGACGCTGCTACTTTATCTGGTCGATCGCGTCTCGCAAGCAAGCCGAGAAGTGTCCTCACCCAAAGAGTGGGGACACCTCTTACACGGTGCTCAAAACACAGCAAAGCAGGCCGATTGATTGCGCTCGTTTTCTTTCTTTTACAGTGTAAGCTGTTATGGGCTTATTCGAAAAGCCGTTTCAGTTCGCGACGATGTCCGGCGCCGCTGCCGCGGCGAGTGGCCGGTGTCCGTAACCGTTATCGCCGGAAATGCGAAAAAAATACCCGGTTCCCGCCGGGATCTAACGCGCGCCCTCTGCGTGGGAGTCAGATACTCTACCACTGAGCCACGCAAGCGCTTACTGTCAGGCAGCGGAAAAATGCCCTACAAACGCGCCCTAGGCAGGCGCGCAGGCGCAGACGAGATGCGATTCAGACGAAGGGCGCAATCAACGCGATCCCGAGCCTCCGCCAGTATGGTGTTGCTATGCGGCAACGTATGCGGACGTGTCGCGTTAGGCCTACGGTCGCCGGAATCGCCGAACGATCTCAGAAAATCGGCGTGCTATGCGCTCAACACTAACGTTTCAGTTGAGTTTAGAGAAAGCGAAAGCTCATTTCCATAGTTACTGGTGATCTACGCGAGTGGGATTGCAACCATCACGAGAATTCATGCTGAAGCGGGAGCCAGTGGTGCCGCCATGTTTGACAACGGTATTTCTTAGCGTCCGTAAACATTACGAACGTTAAACCAACGCTTCCTCTAATGATGATAAAAACTTTTATTGAAAATAAGAAAGTAAACCTTGGGTTACGGGAAGATATGGTCCGGTCGATCCCTAGTCCGGGACACCGTTGGCAAAAGCCGCTGCCCGTGCTGTTTCGATGAGGGCTCGTTGCTCCTCGAGGTCCGAGCTAGACAGGGCCGCCTCCCAGTCCTTCCACGTTGGCTGATTTACTATGGAAATACTGCTATTTTTCTGACAAGCCCATACCATATAGTGTAAGTCTGCCTTTTGGCCACAAAATTTGCACTGCGCAAAAAACACTCGGGCTCTATGGCGTGAAGCCTAGATGGATTATTAAATGACATAGTTTGTAGCCGACGGAGGTGACACTCTTCTGATTTATTAAGACCCCTAGCGGACCCCGGCAGTGTCTGCCTCTCAAGGCGCAGA
The DNA here is from genome assembly GCF_013339745.2 of Dermacentor silvarum. Classification (NCBI taxonomy): domain Eukaryota; kingdom Metazoa; phylum Arthropoda; class Arachnida; order Ixodida; family Ixodidae; genus Dermacentor; species Dermacentor silvarum. The sequence continues at coordinate 277,093,096 of NC_051154.1, read as the reverse complement.
TGCTGTATAGTATCTCTGAGTATGTTGTTAACGGAGAGGGGGAGACAAAGTCAGCAAAGGAGGACGTAGAAGGATCCCAGGGAAGAAAGGCTCGGGTAGAAGCACGTGCACGCTCGTTTCCCTCAACCCCCTCGTGACCTGGTACCCATATCAGCTGCTTAGGTGCAGCGCGAGTCTTAGCTTGACTAAGAATTTTGCATGCCATTGGCGTGATCCTACCACGCATATAGTTTCTATAAGCCGCCTGCGAATCTGTAATAATGTATTCTGACGCGGAGTGTGTCGCGGCTAGGGCTATCGCCACTTCCTCCACAGCCAAGGTTTCCCGGTCACGAACTGAAAGCCCGTCAACAACCTGCATTTGGTGCACCACTGAGATTGTCGATAACTCCTTTACAGGACACGCAGCGTCCACGAAGAAGGCCCCGTCTGTTCTGGAATAGCACTTGTTCATCATCTTGCTCCTTGCCACTCTTCTGGCCTGATGACGCTCCGGTTGCATGTTTTTAGGCAGAGGAAGCGTGAGGAATTTGTTCCGCCACTCCCGAGGAATATCTTGTCGTCCAGCCACTTGTTGCGGAAAGCAGATGTTCAAATCCTCCAAGACCCTGCGGCCCGTCTTGGTTGTGGCTAATCGCATTACCTGGCTTGTATGATGGGCGCTAATCAATTAATCAGCCGTATTGTGTATTCCAAGTTGTAGCAGACGCTCCGTAGATGTTTTCATGGGCACACCGAGCGCCTTTTTATAAGCCGTTCGAATGATAACGTCCATGTGGTTTAGATCGCTCTTCCTTATCCGAAGGCACGGGGCCACGTACACTATTCGGCAGAGGATAACCGCCTGCACTAGCCTAAGGGTGTGCTTTTCTTTCATACCCCTCTTCTTGGTTGTGATCCGAGATATCATACGGATGACTTGCTCACACACCGTTCGGAGCTTAGTGATTGCGGCTGCGTTCACACCCTTGTTGTTAATGAGCCGCCCCAAAATACTTAGTGTCTCCACCTCGGGAATAAGTGTGTCGTGGACCGAGATTTCCAGTGATGCAGTATCCCCCTTCCGGCGCAAGACGAGGAGCTCCGACTTGTCCGGGGAACAGCGCAGTCCGCATTCTGCTGCATAGTTTTCAACTGTGGTGGCAGCCTCCTGGAGGACCCCCTCCATCTGTCCCAAGCTGCCCTCCGTTGTCCATATGGTTATATCGTCCGCGTAAAGGGCGTGACGAATTCCCTTTATGGCATTCTGTTTTTCCGGCAGGTGCATGAGGGCAACGTTGAAGAGCAGTGGAGAAAGGACTGCTCCCTGAGGCGTACCCCTGGTGCCCATGAGTATCGGCTCGGACCTCGTGTCACCAATCATGATGTGGGCTTGCCTATCTTGCAAGAAGTCCTTGATGCAATAAAAGGTACGCTTTCCGCAATGAGTACCCTGTAGATCTTCAAGAATCTTGGAGTGTTTCACGTTGTCGAATACCCCCTTAAGTGCCAGCGCCAGTATGGCCCTACTGTTGCGCTTGCGCGGGGGATCGATCACTTCCATCTTCAACTGTAGTAATACGTCCTGTGTTGACAAGTGTGCCCGAAACCCGAACATCGTGTCAGGCAGAAGGTCTTGGTCTTCTAGATACGTCGACAGACGCAGTTTCACCGCCTTCTCCATAAGCTTTCCTGCGCACGATGTAAGCGAGATTGGCCTCAGGTTATTGAAGTTCACCTCCTTTCCCGGCTTGGGTATGAAGCTTACATCAGCGGTCTTCCACGCCCTGGGTAGCTTTCCACTTCTCCAGCACTCGTTGATGTATTGCGTGAGATTTACGAGCGTCTGCCGATTAAGATTGGCAAGCAATCCCACCGTCACATTGTCGTTCCCTGGCGCCGTGCTCCGCCTCATGGCCATAAGCGCCGGCTGTATTTCCTCGACCTCAAACCCTCGATCCAGGTCCGGATTCTCCATACCTTCATACTCCCGCACTGGCTCGTTGTCTTTCATCGTACAGGTATATTTGCTGGTGAGGGCTGCAACCAGCTGCTCGTCCATGCCCGCGAAGCCATGCAGGGCTCTCTTGAGATTACGTTGCTGCTCCCCACGCGACTTGGTGGGCTCTATCAAACACCTAAGACGCCACGCCGCCTTGATGCCGAGACTGCCTTTCAAGGAGTCACATTTTGCCAACCAATTGTTCTTGGCCAAGGTCCATGTATACTCTTCCGCTTGCGACGTTAATTCCGCGATCTTCATCTTGAGCTTGCGGTTATACTTTTGCCTCTTCCACCGCCGCGTTAGACCTCTTCTCGCCTCCTATATGTATACCAGGTGGTTGTCGATAGCTGGAACTTCTTCTGAGGTCTGGAGCGTACGCGTAAAGCGATCCCTTACTCCCAGCAATGACTCGGCCCACTGCTCATACTTTTCAATGGGCGTGGTAAGCGTAGCACCTTCCGCCTTTCGGAACAACGACCAGTCCGTGAGCCTGGCCTGCCCTCTCGGTTTGCGATGTTTATTATAGTCCAGGCCGATCTTGAGAATGCAGTGGGCACTCCCCAAGGTCTCCTGCGTGTTATGGCATTCATAATTTCTCGCTCCTTTAATCAAAGAGAGATCTGGGCACGTATCTCTCGAGACACTGTTGCCAATCCTTGTCGGTTGCTGCGGGTCCGTAAGAATCGTCAAAGCTACGTCTGAGATGGCCGCAGCGAGTTTTCTGCCATTAATATCCTCCTTACTATAACCCCACAAAAAGATATACGCGTTAAAATCCCCACTATGATAAGAGGGGCTGATTTTGCCAATTGCGCCGCCTTTTGGAAAATCTCGTCAAAAGACGCACCCCTGCTTTTCGGTCGACTATATATGTTCAATACATACGCACTTCTGCTAGTACGTACGTTCGGTAAGAGCTGAATAAAAGTGTGCTCCACCTCAGTGGTTAACTCCAGTTCAAGTGTGACAGCCGTGCAATCCTTATGCACCAGAATGCAGGGGGATGAGTTGGTTTGATGTGCGCTGTATGGTCTCAGTTTGGCTTCCGTATTTACGTCCTGCAGTGCAATAATATCTGGTAATTTTTCCAACGATTCAATGTATTGCTGTAGCGATTCCCTCTTCCTCTTAAACCCCCTGCAGTTCCACTGCAAAATCTGCAACTTAGGAGGGCGGGCCATGTTGAATACTCAAGGACGCCGCGCCTGGTGTTTCCACTCCGGTGTCGGGCAAATCGTCAGCTCCAAGCGGCCTGTTACCCATCCGGCCAGTAAGTTTAGGAACCTTTGACCGCGTGCAGTCCGCAAGCTCCTGAAGTTTACGATCAATTCTGATTTCAAAGGCCTGTAGCTTAATCAGATGGGGCTCCAAGATTCCGTGTAGGACCCGCTTTACCGCGCCATGACTGCCCCTCTCTATAGCTGCTTGATCGCTTCTCTCAATAATAGTTTGTAGGGTTCTCTCGAGGCTGGCCTGTATATTTTGCGCTATGCGAGCCTCCAAACGCGGAAGCTCCCTCTGCAAACACCGTGTTGGAACAAACACGACAAAGAAGAGGACGAAGCTCGTGTTTGGGACCACGCGCAACAGCAGCTAACCCACGGAGTCGTTTCACGGTTTATTCATAATAAACCCTTTTCCTATGGAACGGGAGGCTTGATTTCCTTCAAGTAGTGCCGAAACTCATCGGAACAGCGAACTACATCGATGTTACCAAGGTAATCGCCTTCCTGCCTACCGATTCATCGTACCGACCTTTGGCTGCTCGTCGCGGAGTCCAACCATGGAAGCGCTCAAGCTCAAGCGCTAAGCCGAGAGATCGCAGCTAACGCGGCTTATTTACGACATCGAATCAACGCTTAGCCGAGACAGTGTTACGGAAGAGCAGCTTTGCATCCTTAGCGAACGCCTCAATCATCTTCACACCGACTTGAGGGCAACTGACTCCGACATCGTACCTCTGCTCTCTACCACGGAAGCTGAAGCAGAGTTTGATCGGGTTGTCGATTGCAATGATCGAGCCACAGCGACGTCCGCGAAGCTCAAATACCGTATACGTCAGATTCATGAATCACTCAACCGTACGTCATCGTCGACGTCAAACGAACCCGTTCAACGCACGCTGCAACCCGGTGTTCATCTTCCTAAGATCGAACTTATAAAGTGCAATGGTCGACCATCAATGTGGCCGCCTTTTTGGGAACAGTTCAACCAAGTGATGCACAACAACGGTGGCCTCACCGACGTCGACAAGTTCACCTATCTACACTCAGTCTTGACCGGCGACGCGGCATTATCGATCGAGGGACTTCCAGCAACTGCGAGCTGCTACAGTGATGCCCTGGACATTCTAAAGCGGCGCTTTGCTAAGGACGACTTGATCATTCAGGATCACATGCAGCACCTCATCGACTTGCAACCCGTTCGATCCCCCAATGACCTTCGTGGCCTTCGAAGCCTCTACGACACTATGCAGTCCCAGACACGTGCCCTCAAGACTCTCGGGATATCGGAAGATAATTATTCTTCAATGCTCTACCCCATTCTCCTGAAATCGCTTCCTCACGATATTGTCCTCGATTTCAACAAGACCATCGCACGCCAGAGTTCCGAGGATTGGGGAGGAGCTGGAAGCACTGGCGAACAAACACAGCGCACCCAGCAACAGAAGGCGAGCATTAAGTCTTTGCTGCTTTTTATTCAAACAGAAATAGAGTCTCGAGAACGAACAGTCCTGCATGTTTCTGTACAAGAGGACGCGTTGAAGAGTAAAGATAAAGAATTTCGCACTACCGCGACATCCACTTCGCGACCTTTATCCTTAACGAAACAGCCGTGCCATCAACGCTCAACCACAGAGTCTTTGACCTCATCCGCTAAACCCGTTCGTCAAAAAAAGGACTGCTTTTTCTGCGAATCAACGACCCATTGTACAGAGCAGTGCGACTCGGCAATTCCTCTCGAGGAAACGAAAAAACGCCTTCTAGGTGCACGTCGCTGCTTCCGTTGTACCCTGGAGCATCACGTAGCAAGAAATTGCATAAGAAAGGTAAAATGTGGAAAGTGCAATCGGGGCCATGCGGAAACAATGTGTGACCCAAGGTTGATGAAAACGACCGCCGGACCCCAGACATTCCCTAAACAGGTACAACTCGAGATGACTGGAACTGGCACGTCCAAACGGCTCATATACCTACAAACAGCTGTTGCTTGGGCAGCCAGCCAGGATAGTAAAATGCTGGTTCGCGTTTTATTGGATGGAGGCAGCCAGCGCACTTTTGTGACCGAGAAATTGGCTGAGAAACTTAATTGTAAAGTTCTCGATCGCGAGTGTCTTACAGTAGGACATTTTGGAGGGCATCATGACGAGAAGACTTTCCGACGAGTGTCCATCACTCTGAGTTCAGTGCATAGTTGCAAGACACTGTTGATCGAAGCTCTCGTCATGACCAAGATCTGCGACCAATCCATTCCGCGACCGAGTGGAGACTTTACTGACAAGCTCGAGCACCAAGGTTATTACTTCACCGATAACGATCAAGCTGAAAGCCCAAAAGCTGTCGATGTCCTAATCGGCAGTGACTATTACTGGTCATTTGTCACGGGCAACGTACGGAATTTGGAGAACGGACTTAAAGCTGTCGAGACATCCTTAGGCTGGACTCTGCACGGACCAGTAGCCTCTTGTGCTACCGTCACACACTGCAATGAGACAATAGTACTGAAAGCGGCAGTGGAAGAATTTAAGATCACCACAGATAATTACTGGGACCTAGAAATTATGGGGATTCAACCCGAGGGACATAACAAGACACAGGACGCAGACCCAGTTTTGGACTTCTTCAAAAGCACAGTCAAGATGGAGAATCGTCGAATAGGTAGTTTCACTTCCATGGAAACCGACAATTCTCAACCACAACAATCGAGAAAACGTACAGACGCGTTTAAATCAAATTCTTCGAAAGCTACGCCGATGCCCTCAGCTTCTGCAAGAACATGATGCTGCCATACGTAAATACGCTAACGATGGTGTAGCCGAGAAGGTCACTGATGATAATACAGAAACCCCAGTGTATTACATGCCACACCTTGAAGTAATCCGCGAGGACCGTACTACAAGAGTAAGGGTGGTCTTCGATGCTTCTTCACATGAAAAAGGAGAGCTCTGGCTCAACGACAGCCTGTACTCCAGACCAAACCTCAATGCCGATCTCATAGGACTGCTACATCGCTTTAGAAAGCATCGCATTGCTTTAGTAGCAGACATCGAAAAAGCGTTTCTGCAAATAAGCATCACCAGCACAGACCGAGACGCTTTGTGCTACCTGTGGTTGGAGAAAGCAGCCAAGTCAGATCAACCGTTATCTAACGTTGGCATCTGGCGTATGACCAGAGTACCATTCGGCACGACCTGTAGTCCCTTTCTTTTCGCGGCGACCATCCGTCATCATCTGGATCAAGCGTCGTCCACTTACCCCGAAACTACAAAAAGGGTGTGGGGTTCCATATACGTTGACATTTTAACAGGAGCAGAATCCCTTGAAGACGCGTCCAAACTGCGGTCAGAAGCCACCGAGATATTCGCAAGTGCCTCTATGAAGCTACACAAGTGGGCTTCGAACGACCCACGCGTTTTTGGCGCAGAATCGACGCAACCTCCGGAGTTACCTCTCGGACAACTGACAGGAGTACTGAAAGTCCTGGGATTGGTGTGGCATCCTGACACCGACGTACTGTCGTTTATTCCGGGAAACGCTATAGAGTTTGTTCAACAAAGAACTGATACCAAGCGGTTCATGCTACAAACGACCTCTCGCCTATACGACCCTCTCGGTATGCTGACTCCTTTTACAATAAAAATGAAGATATGTTTTCAAAACCTTTGGAGAAAAGGCGTTGACTGGGAAGAACATTTGCCACTGGACGCTCTACACGAATGGAAGAGTTGGTGCAATGAACTTCCACCGCTCTGTGACATTGAAATTCCTCGGTACTACCGACAGGGCGTACATGGGCTTGGCGACAAATACGCACTCCATTTTTTCGCTGACGCCAGTAAATCAGCCTACGGTGCCGTTTGCTACATTTGCACAGCAGGCAGTACGAACGACAAAAGCTCTACGATAGTCTTGTGCAAGTCCAGGGTGGCCCCAATAAAAGAGACAAGCCTTTCCAGACTCGAACTACTAGCCTGTCTTGTCTCAGCACGAATGTACGAGGACGTGCGTCAAGAGCTAGCCGAGGAAATTACATCAGTGCAGTTTTGGACTGACTCAATGATAGCACTGTACTGGATTACCGGCGATCCTAATAGATGGAAAGACTTCATTCGCCATAGGGTAACGGAGATTCAGAGTAAAACGGACATCACATTGTGGGGACACTGCCCTGGAAAGCAAAATCCTGCTGATTTTTTGACAAGAGGAGTTTCGGCCTGTGAATTGACAACAAACTCAGCCTGGTGGACAGGACCCCATTGGTTTACTTGTGAAGAGAATAAATGGCCACCACACCGTAGACCGAACTCAACCGATCTTCCACCGAGTATCACGGAGGAGCGTATTCATCGGGTACCATGCTTGCAAGTCGCCATGCAAGCCGAACCACCTATTATAGACATTCACAACTACAGCTCTCTTACTCGACTACACCGTGTTACAGCTTGGATACTGCGATTTACCTCGAAGTTGAAGCGGAAAAGTGTGTCCCGGGGAGCCCTGAATGCAGAAGTACAAGCCGGCGAACTATACTGGATAAAGAAGGTTCAAAGCTCAGCCTTTTCTCCTGAAATTGACCGCGTCTCCAAAGGAGCTCAACATATAAAGGATTCTATACTGCGGGACGTGACATGCTTCCTCGACAATGGAGTTCTTCGAGTCGTAGGACGCCTACAATACAGTAAGAAATCATACGATGAAAAACATCCAATCGTATTACCAAAGGACCACTATTACTGCGAGCTCCTCGTCATGCAGCACCATCGGCAACTTCTTCATGCAGGAGTTCGGGATACACTTGTACAAATAAGGGAAATATTTTGGATATTACGAGGACGGCAGCTAATCAAGAAGGTCATCAGAGGATGCATCGTGTGGCAACGCTACAACGTCAAAGCTTTCTCCGAAGTGACTGCACCGTTACCACCTGAAAGAGTAACCGCTTCGGAACCCTTTCAAGTAACAGGACTAGATTTCGCCGGTCCCCTCTACGTTAAACATCCAAATGACTACGCCAAAGTGTATATTTGCCTGTTCACGTGCGCCGTGATTAGAGCTGTTCACCGCGAACTAGAAGACATGACCGCCACAAGCTTTCTCAATGCTTTCCGACGATTTGTGTCACGGCGGGGACTTCCTTGTGTTATATATTCCGACAACGCCTTAGCATTCAAGAAAAGCAAGAGAGAGCTTTCGCAAGTAGAAGCTGTGATCAATTCCCGGCCAATCACATACGTTTATAGCGACTGTCGAGATCTGGAACCCCTCTCCCCGGCTCACTTTCTCATTGGAAAGCGAATATCTGCACTTCCCGACCTAACACGCGGCGAGATCACAGCCGATAGTCGCCATGTACTACCTATGTGGTAACAACGAGAAAAAACTCGAAGAACTTACTGCGAACGTTGGTCCAAAGAATACCTCTCAGAGCTAAGAACAATGTCAAGCTTCAAGTCAACGACACCGTTCGACATAATTAGGAAAGGTGACCTCGTCCTTCTACAAGAGCCCAACAAGCCCCGGCAACTATGGAGCATTGTTCGAATAGAGGAGCTCCATAAAGGAAGGGATGGCAAGACAAGAACCTGTACTTGGAGACTACCGGGCGGATCTACCGTTAAACGGGTCGTTCAACACCTGTACACGCTGGAATCAAACTTGTGAACTTCTGCGCGCGGGGCAGTTTATTGGAACAAACACGACGAAGAAGAGGACGCAGCTCGTGTTTGGGACCACGCGCAACAGCAGCTAACCCACGGAGTCGTTTCACGGTTTATTCATAATAAACTCTTTTCCTATGGAACGGGAGGCTTGATTTCCTTCACACCGCTCCACATCAGCCTCAATCCTGGATTCTTCCTGTGTGGCAGCAGCCTTTTTATCAGTCTGCCTCGCCACTACGTTACTGTTTTCCTCTTCCCGCTTTTCCACAACCTCAGTGGCAGGGGCCTCTGCCTGCTGAGTAGGAGGGAGGGAAGCATCCTCCTTCATTGCAGACTCCGCAAGCGTTTCAGGCACGTCTGCACCCCCTGCCGACGCACTAAGCTTCTGAGTTTTATACTTTGCCAATTCCTGCCTTAATCTACTATTTTCTTCCTTAAGTTTCTCAGCAGCCAAGCCGAGGAAGCGGCAACCTCTGCCCAGCTCACCTTGCTGCCCGTGGTTTTCGCTGACCAGGCCCCAGCTCCGGCTCCTCCAGTTTTATGATTGTCTGCTGGACGACTGCTTCCCTGAGGTCCCTGCCGGGAGGCCCTCGTTGCAGCCCTCGTTTCTGGTAGCGGCGATGGAGCCGCGACCTGCTTCTGAGCTTGCGTTCCAGGCCCCGAATCCTTCCGGGCCCCTCTGGCTTGACGCTTGTTGCTGGATTTCCCTCCGCCAGGCTTCCGCCCGACTCCCGCACCTCTCCTGTATTTCCAGGTGCAGTCCGCGGAGCCCCTCAGATGGGGGTCCCCGCAGACTAGACATCGGGGCTGGCACTCGTGCCCCTCCTCTGGGGTGACCAATCCACAGTCTCGGCAGCGATCATCCCGCGGATTAGGGCACATATCCACCCTATGTCCCACTGTTCCACATAGGGTACAAGCTGGTGTTGTCTTCCGATAGAGGCGCACCGGCACAGCCTTTCCCCAGTATCGGACGTTATCGCTGCCGCGTTCGACTGTCCTAACTTCCGCACACCCACCACGGGAGCATCTGGCGAGTAAATAGCTTCAGAAATATCCGCTTCCGACACCTTCGGATCCACTTCAATTACTCCACGGCACGTGTTGTCCGTCATCTTGAGGTAGACTTGCACCGCTTGCAATCGGCCGCCAATCCGCAGACTCTCGAAAGCAAGGACGTTCCGAATGAACTGTGCGTCGCGAATTCCTACAATAATTATGTTCTGATCCCACGCCGGCCAAAAGTGAGTGCCTGTGACGAGCTCGGGAACCCGGCAGCAGCATACATAGCTTCTCCGATTTGATTGCTGCCCTTGAAATTTGAAAAATTGAGTGTTCCCCTGGGTTTTACGACCGCAACAGTGTCTTCCGTACCAAACTTGGGCACCACCTTCGGTTTCCAACGCTTCGGTTGAAACGTTTTGCCTGGCGTCGATGTGGTGACGTGGCCGTCCATAGCGTCCCCACCGCGCAACGCTTCCTGCTGTTTAGAGCTAGCGCGCGTCTCGGCCGCTCGCTGTTGTTCTTCTAACTTCTTCCGAATAACATATTCGGTGGCTTCACCGAATACTGGCTTCTTCACAGGCTGTAGCTCCACTACGTGCATGCATTCCGGGTCATAGCCTCGCGCAAGACTCACGGCAGCCGTGCCTAGTGCCGCGTCTGCGGGCCGGCGTCGTCGCTAGGCCTTAGCAGCGGCGCCGGTGTGGTCGATAAAGTCCCGTAAAATCGCCAAAATGGGCCCGCCTGGTTGAAAATGATATCTACGGGTCCCTGGTAACTTGCTGGACACAATCCAACTGGGTTTGGGCGGTGCAGATCGATGGTCTGGCAGTAGGACATCAGTTACGTAGAGCCGACGTGAAGCACGTCCGCTCCCCATGACGGCTCGCAGGGCCCCCTCCAACGCTTCCTCTAGAGAGATGCCTGCGTCGTCGCTCGCTCACCCATTGTAGCCGTCGTGCCTTGAGTGGCGGTCGGTTGTGAAAAGATGGCGCCAGCTGCTTCCCTATCTCGTCAGGGAGTTGGGGTGGTGCGGTGTCACATTGGTATGTAAACGTTGGTGGTAGCGGCGTCGGCGGCCGTGCGATGGTGTGCGCATGCGCACATGTGTGTTGCAAGTGATCATCGCTAAGATCGCTATCTACTACCTCAAGTGGAAAGGAGGAAAAGGCGAAAGGTAGGGGCAGCAGGTTTTTGGCGCACGCGGCTGGCATCTTTCTAGAGGAGGCGTTGCATAAACTCGCCAAATAAGGTACGCTATCACAGCGCACGTAAACCGCAGAAACCGAATAAACGTTGAGAGCATGCGCAGTGATGACAACGCTATTTTTTCACGTACGTAATTGCGTTTACGTTTGCTTGCAACGCTAAAATAAAGCTGTCTAATAGTTCAACGCACGGCGTTCGCTGAGGAATCTGGGATCGCTTGTTCGGTCGGAGTCCATGGGTGCTATAACGTAAAGCTATTACAAACTTTTCTACTCCCACTTCTTCTTGCAATAAGTCCTCCACATTG